>NW_024573549.1:0-260556 GCF_018153835.1 Drosophila eugracilis
CTGTCAGTCTGTCAGTCTGTCAGTCTGTCAGTCTGTCAGTCTGTCAGTCTGTCAGTCTGTCAGTCTGTCAGTCTGTCAGTCTGTCAGTCTGTCAGTCTGTCAGTCTGTCAGTCTGTCAGTCTGTCAGTCTGTGAGTCTGTCAGTCTGTCAGTCTGTCAGTCTGTCAGTCTGTCAGTCTGTCAGTCTGTCAGTCTGTCAGTCTGTCAGTCTGTCAGTCTGTCAGTCTGTCAGTCTGTCAGTCTGTCAGTCTGTCAGTGTGTCAGTCTGTCAGTCTGTCAGTCTGTCAGTCTGTCAGTCTGTCAGTCTGTCAGTCTGTCAGTCTGTCAGTCTTTCAGTCTGTCAGTCTGTCAGTCTGTCAGTCTGTCAGTCTGTCAGTCTGTCAGTCTGTCAGTCTGTCAGTCTGTCAGTCTGTCAGTCTGTCAGTCTTTCAGTCTTTCAGTCTGTCAGTCTGTCAGTCTGTCAGTCTGTCAGTCTGTCAGTCTGTCAGTCTGTCAGTCTGTCAGTCTGTCAGTCTGTCAGTCTGTCAGTCTGTCAGTCTGTCAGTCTGTCAGTCTGTCAGTCTGTCAGTCTTTCAGTCTGTCAGTCTTTCAGTCTTTCAGTCTTTCAGTCTGTCAGTCTGTCAGTCTGTCAGTCTGTCAGTCTGTCAGTCTGTCAGTCTGTCAGTCTGTCAGTCTGTCAGTCTGTCAGTCTGTCAGTCTGTCAGTCTGTCAGTCTGTCAGTCCGTCAGTCTCTGCCGGTCGTCCGTCCGTCCGTCTGTCGCCCGTCAGTCTGTCGCGTCTGTCAGTCTGTCAGTCTGTCAGTCTGTCAGTCTGTCGTTCGTCAGCCCTGTCAGTCTGTCAGTGTCGTCTGTCAGTCTGTCAGCTCGTCAGTCTGTCAGCGCCTGTTCGTCGTCAGTCTGTCGTTCGTCAGTTCGTCAGTCTGCCGCCCGTCAGTCTGCGTCCGTCAGTCTGTCAGTCTTAGTCTGTCGTCTGTCAGTCTGTCAGCCTGTCAGTCTGTCGTCTGTCGTCGTCTGTCAGCCTGTCGTCTGTCAGTCTGTCAGTCTGTCAGTCTGTTAGTCTGTCTGTCAGTCTGTCAGTCTTCCGTCTTAGTCGTCAGTCTGTCAGTCTGTCAGCCTGTCGTCTGTCAGTCTGTCAGTCTGTCGTCGGTCTGTCAGTCTGTCGGTCTGTCAGTCTGTCTGTCTCCGTCAGTCTGTCGCCTGTCAGTCTGTCAGTCCGTCAGTCTGTCAGTCTGTCGTCTGTCAGTCTTGTCGTCCGTCGGTCTGTCGGCCTGTCGTCTGTCAGTCTGTCAGTCTGTCAGTCTGTCAGTCTGTCAGTCATCAGTCTGTCAGTCTGTCAGTCTGTCAGTCTGTCAGTCTGTCAGTCTGTCAGTCTGTCAGTCTGTCAGTCTGTCAGTCTGTCAGTCTGTCAGTCTGTCAGTCCATCAGTCTGTCAGTCTGTCAGTCTGTCAGTCTGTCAGTCTGTCAGTCTGTCAGTCTGTCAGTCTGTCAGTCTGTCAGTCTGTCAGTCTGTCAGTCTGTCAGTCTGTCAGTCTGTCAGTCTGTCAGTCTGTCAGTGCCTGTCAGTCTGTCGTCTGTCAGCCTGTCAGTCCGTCAGTCTGTCAGCCCGTCAGTCGTCAGCCTGTCGGTCTGTCAGTCTATCAGTCTGTCAGTCCGCCATCTTGTCAGTCTGTCAGTCTGTCAGTCTGTCAGTCTGTCAGTCTGTCAGTCTGTCAGTCTGTCAGTCTGTCAGTCTGTCAGTCTGTCAGTCTGTCGGCCTGTCAGTTCTGTCAGCCTGTCAGTCTGTCAGTCTGTCAGTCTGTCAGTCTGTCAGTCTGTCAGTCTGTCAGTCTGTCAGTCTGTCAGTCTGTCAGTCTGTCAGTCTGTCAGTCTGTCAAGTCTGTCAGTCTGTCAGTCTGTCGGTCTGTCAGTCTGTCAGTCTGTCAGTCTGTCAGTCTGTCAGTCTGTCAGTCTGTCAGTCTGTCAGTCTGTCAGTCTGTCAGTCTGTCAGTCTGTCAGTCTGTCAGTCTGTCAGTCTGTCAGTCTGTCAGTCTGTCAGTCTGTCAGTCTGTCAGTCTGTCAGTCTGTCAGTCTGTCAGTCTGTCAGTCTGTCAGTCTGTCAGTCTGTCAGTCTGTCAGTCTGTCAGTCTGTCAGTCTGTCAGTCTGTCAGTCTGTCAGTCTGTCAGTCTGTCAGTCTGTCAGTCTGTCAGTCTGTCAGTCTGTCAGTCTGTGAGTCTGTCAGTCTGTCAGTCTATTAGTCTGTCAGTCTGTCAGTCTTTCAGTCTGTCAGTCTGTCAGTCTGTCAGTCTGTCAGTCTGTCAGTCTGTCAGTCTGTTCTGTCAGTCTGTCAGTCTGTCAGTCTGTCAGTCTGTCAGTCTGTCAGTCTGTCAGTCTGTAAGTCTGTCAGTTCTGTCAGTCTGTCAGTCTGTCAGTCTGTCAGTCTGTCAGTCTGTCAGTCTGTCAGTCTGTCAGTCTGTCAGTCTGTCAGTCTGTCAGTCTGTCAGTCTGTCAGTCTGTCAGTCTGTCAGTCTGTCAGTCTGTCAGTCTGTCAGTCTGTCAGTCTGTCAGTCTGTAAGTCTGTAAGTCTGTCAGTCTGTCAGTCTGTCAGTCTGTCAGTCTGTCAGTCTGTCAGTCTGTCAGTCTGTCAGTCTGTCAGTCTGTATGTCAGTCTGTCAGTCTGTCAGTCTGTCAGTCTGTCAGTCTGTCAGTCTGTCAGTCTGTCAGTCTGTCAGTCTGTCAGACTGTCAGTCTGTCAGTCTGTCAGTCTGTCAGTCTGTCAGTCTGTCAGTCTGTCAGTCTGTCAGTCTGTCAGTCTGTAAGTCTGTCAGTCTGTCAGTCTGTAAGTCTGTCAGTCTGTCAGTCTGTCAGTCTGTCAGTCTGTCAGTCTGTCAGTCTCTCAGTCTGTCAGTCTCTCTCAGTCTTTCAGTCTGTCAGTCTCTAAGTCTGTCAGTCTGTCAGTCTGTCAGTCTGTCAGTCTGTCAGTCTGTCAGTCTGTCAGTCTGTCAGTCTGTCAGTCTGTCAGTCTGTCAGTCTGTCAGTCTGTCAGTCTCTCAGTCTGTCAGCCTGTCCATCTGTCAGTCTGTGAGTCTGTGAGTTTGTCAGTCTGTTGGTCTGTCTCTCAATCAGTCTGTCAGTTTATTAGTCTGTCCATCTAACTGTCCTTCAGTCTGTCTGACAGACTGTAAGTCTGGACTGACAGACTAATAGGGTGACAGACTGATAAGACTGACAGATAGACATACTGTCAAACTAATAGAGTGACAGACTGACAGCATTTTTAATTTCCCAATAAAAAAACAGTGAAAGGCCAGCCCCAAATATAGGAATATATATTATATATATCGTTCTCTTCTAGTTTTAATTTAAAACCACACATGTATAAATTAAGCCCAGTACTAATTTTAAACTTTTTTAATAAATGTTTATCTGTGAATCGTCAATATAAATTTTTACATTATGAACTGGTATGTGTTCTCTTATAATTGGGTCCCTTATTATAGAAACTGAAAATTTCCTTACAAGGCAACAATTTGAGAGACATAAATTTAATGCAAATTCTATAGTTAATATATCACTACTTTCACAGCAGATCTCATGCTGAGTAGCCTGCACTTGCAATTTACACACTCCATTAAGTATAGTTCCGCTTGAAGGACTTACTTTCACTGATTGACATACAGTTTTTAGTATCCACTTCTGAGGAGCTTCTTTTGTAAAGTTAAGTTTAGGCGAAAGTTGAAGATTAAAATATATCGTACTTGATTGAATAACACTTAGAGGTAAGTTTTTTATAGCGTGAGTTTCAATTTGCTTTAATGTACATTTTTGCATATTAGTTTCAATTGACGACGAAATTTGGGTAAAATCTAAGATAAACGGTTTTGCTATCATAGTCACTAGATCTATTTTATGTATTAAATGGTTATTGGTATCAGCTACCAAAATATTTTGTTCGTTAGCGTCCAAGCACAAACCAGAGGGCTCATTGAAAATAATATCAGTACCGTCTTCTGGGCCCTTGATTTTTAAGGAGAAAATAATATTTAAATCAGTGTCAATAACTTTGATTTTATGATTGTAAGTATCAGCCACGTATAGCTTTTTATGTGTATTATTGTAAGCCAGTCCGAGCGGATGTTGAAGTTTCGCATTAAATAATTTACCGTCAATGTCACCGTAGGCAAATAAGTTCTGCAAATACATTTTAAAAATGTGAATTATATGTGTTAGGCTTATAAGCCAAATATATATCTTACAAGTGGGTTACGATCACCTCCAACGACAGGCATAACCTTTCCGTCGATCATGGAAGCTTTCCGTATACTTGAGCTTTCGCTGTCTGCTATGTACAAAATGTCGTTTGCCATAGCCAAGCCAGAGGGCTGTGCGAATGCTGCGTTCTGTGGGTAAGAATTATTTCTATTCTCTTCCATACCGTTTCCAATTAATGAGACACAACAAAGAGGTTCAAATTTGCGGAACTTCCACCAAATTATACCTTCTGGGAAATATCCCCAAATTTGGTGTGTGCCGGCCATAGCTATAAGCACAATAGTTTTTTCAGGCACGTTATGTTCATCAAGATGAAAAGACATATCCATGTCTCTTGCTCGAAAAATAGCAACATCCCAAGGTGACGATAAAGGTTGCAAAGGTCCTACGCGACCACCAATACGGTCGTTGCCCTGAAGGCCTGTTCCAGCGAGAGTTTCAACCTTACCACTTGTAAGCGAGATCTTACGAAGGGCATGGTTTTTAGTGTCAGCGACAATCAAATCATGTTCATTTATAAATGCTAGGCCTTGTGGATTATTAAATCGTGCTACTGTTAAAGCACCATCAACAAATCCAGGCTGATTTCCACCAATTTTGTGTTGTACTAATCCGGTGTTAGCAACAATAAGCACCCGGTTATTTCCAGTATCAGCAATAGCATACTTGCCCAGAGGGCTTCGAGCTATCTTTGAAGGGAATCGCAAGTTAGAAGCAGGTTTTAAGTTACTGGATAGTTGAATAGATGGTAACCTACAAAAGTCAATTTTTTCGTGATGAGTGAAAAATGATAAAGCAGCACCAACAAAATCATGAAGGAACTTTCCGTGCCCTTCGCCCATCAGTAACAACATGGGTATACCAGTGGGGCTGATAACTAATAGGGACGGCCAGCAGCGTATGCCAACCGTACGCCACATAGTAGATTGCCAGTCGTTTACAATGGGATGAGTGATTCCATATCGTTGCACGGCAGACAAAATGTTTGTCGTAACTCTTTCATTTTCAAACTTTGGACTGTGAACTCCGATTACTAAAAAACCGCTTTCAACGGGAAACCGTTCTTCCAGACGAAGAAGCTCTGGGATTACATGCATACAATTAATACAACAGTAGGTGAAAAAATCTAAAAGGATAACTTTTCCTTGCAGTCCTTTTAAGGATAAAGAACCACTTACATTAAACCAATCCAAATCTAAAGATAGAAAATTTATTTCAGGTATAGCAAGTATTTAATAAATATACTCATACCGGAATCAAATTCAATATGTATAGTCTTCAGTTTTGCAATGGAGAAATCTTTATTCCATCGCTGTAGGAACTCGGTAATGGCTCTAACCCTATCGTCCTCACCACTTCTGCTTCTATAGGTTTGCAGCAATTCTTCAGTTATAAATGTTAAAATGTCGATAGCTGGTAAATCATCCATCTTAACAAATTTTAATTTTTTCTTAAGATTTCTAGCATTCCAAACTTAAGTTTGAAGGAATGTCCCACATCTCATGATATGCAAATTAACAATGATTTCGGAACGGTGGAATATGAAAATCGAGAAAAAATTTGTCCCTCTCAATTAACAAAACTAAATTAAGCACACGATAGGTTTAATTGCGAAAAATATGTTGTTTATTATTAGATGACCAGAGCTGCACAGACCATAAATAGGGCACGCAAAAGCTGTCGGCATTTCGATCGTTCTGCTTACAAACCTAGTAGAATGTATGAGATAAGTAAGCAAGAGCGGATCGAAAGCTCGGCAGGCAAAACGTTAAGTCTTTGTAGTCAACTTTTTGACTATCTTTTGCTTACAAAAATTAATCAAAGCAAACAAAAGCCGATGGCATTTACAATTCAACAATTTCGTTATTGCTGCTCCGAACATCCTCCCTCTGTTGGAAGGGATCCGCTTAAGCCCAGCTTCGATTCAATAGGGGAGCAGATAGTTTGGCAACGGCCCTCTTGGCCAGGCCTGCAGAAAATTTGCTGCATCTGGACAAATCGTTGTCATCGTTTTAGCCGAGATGCTTTATGATGGGCAACGTCCAGCTCTGAAAACGAGTTGAATCTTGAGTCTTCTGAAATTGGACAAACAGGAGAATTAAAAATTGCTGATATTTCGTATACGAGATCTCGGAGCTCATCAAATCTTAAATGAAATAATGAAATTTGATTGCCCTTGACAGTCACTTCCCGGAATCCGCCAAAGTGTGTTGAATGGGGAGGTATGAATTTCCACTCGATTTCTTCCGTGAGCCAGGTTGATTCTATGTCCGATAAATTGGGATCTCACCTTAGCGATGCGGTTGTTGAGGATATTGACAATTCTTGAAAGATTTCTATATATGTGGCCTTGGTCGCGAAGCAGACAAAAATCGATATTCAGCATTTGTAAGCTGTTCAAAGTCAACGGCAAAACCTTTGTCGTCCATCGATTCCAATCCTGTAATTCAAAGACAGCTCTTGGCTCACTTTTGATAGAGGCCTGCTAGCGTTTAGTGCGCCGATCTCGAAAAACGACAAAGCTGAATTCCTTTTACTGACGTACGAGAACCATCAGATAGGTTCTGTAAGGTGACAAGACCAACTGGTCGAGAACAATCTGTTAAGTTTACTGCTTGTCCCAGTGTGCTGGAAGCTGAAAGATGGGAGCAATCAGCTGATCGCTCTCGCATTTTGGGACGATGCGTGGGATCACGTGAGCGAGAGCTGAGAAGAGGACAGATGCCGTCGGCTTCGGTAAATTTAACAGAAAGCACGTCGAGATTCTAGCGCTGGACGCTATTTACCCATTGTACATATTAAACCGATCTAGTAATTAAACTATTTGTGAATTTATCTGTTGGTGTTTGCATTGCTTGTAAACGCCTCCTACAATGACCCTACGTTAGACTGAATACAAGAGGACACAACTATACATGGTGGCCCATGAGGGGAACTCGCAATTGCAAACATTATTAAAAATTCTTAATTACTCCGGAGACAGGATCTTTCTTCGCTTCTTTTTGGGGTGGATTCTGGTACACATAACTGAGTAAGTAGACAAGTTGCGTGCGAGACAAGAATTAACTAAGTTTTTTAATTGCATTATTATTATGGGGTGGTGAGTTGCGCGCCAAGTTCGAATTTTACACTTGCCAACATTAAGCGTGAATCAAATGCTTAGACTTTGGAGCAGTTGGTCAATTTGCAGGCATCTGCAATCGTTCCCTAGGAAAGATTCGCAATCCAAGAAAACAGACTACTATGATGCCTTCACGAGCCTCATTCACAACAACAGCAATTTGAGTAGTGTTAAGAAGTGTCACTTACTCAAAGAATCGTTGCCAGCAAATCGCGATAACGACACCCGTCAAATGCAGCTCACGGAAGGAAACTATTCAGTGGCCTGGGGAATAATGATCAAGAGGTACAACAATCCTTTTCGCTCACCACATGAATGCCATCTACGCGTTGCCCAGGCTGCAAAAGGACAAACGGATCTAATACGCTCGATGCTAAGCACAGTCAATGTTTGCCTGGCTGCATTCCGCCGCGTCCAAGCCTTGCATGGGAAATCGCAGTAGCAACAAGGTTACCAAAGGAGACCCACAACGCTTGGGAGCACCATCACGGCGGTGCCACCATTTCCATCCTGCAGGGAGTTGGAATCCTTTTTGAATAATCGGCTGGTCATAATGGATGTGATTGAGAACCGCAGCTCATCGTACGACTCCAGTGCTGGCCCAAGATGAACGGACCTGAGCAAACAAGTGCGATTGCACAGTGCACGATAGCACTATGAGCGCGCTGTTGACTGTTACCACTGTGGCGATGATCATATTTTGCGTCATTGCACAACCTTCTTGGCCCTAGACTGCTACCAGAGAAAGGATATAGTAAGCAGGGCTAAACTATGTATCAATTGTTTAAGTAAGTCGCATACTCTTTCGCGCTGCACTAGTTATAACGCCTGTGAAGTTTGTAAACAGCTCCAACACACATTGTTGCATTTCCCAGTTCTGGCTCCATAATCAATCGTCGAGCCACGTACTGCCGCATCCAGTCCGATCTGTGGCGCTGGATCTTATTGCACTTGCAGCCATGGAGAACGTATCTCAACAGCGCATGCAGCCAACGTCTGTCAGATGCTACGACAAATTTTTCTTCGAAAAATGTTCTTCTTCCATCTGATCGTATCAACGTGCAAAAGCCATACAACGGTCTGCACACAGTCATAACCGCCCTGGTCGACCAAGGAGCTGAGACAACCCAGTCCCTGCATCTGAAACGAACTAGCACCCGAGAATCTATTTTTGGAATGGGTCTTAGGGGCGGTCGTCGGTGTAAGTATACTCGAAATAAGTAATATTTTTAACCCTGATTTTTCAATAGAAGTCGAGTCGGCAGCTCACGGAAGGATACTATTCAGTGGCCTAGGGAATAATGATCAAGAGGTACAACAATCCTTTTCGCTCACCACATGAATGCCATCTACGCGTTGCCCAGGCTGCAAAAGGACAAACGGATCTAATACGCTCGATGCTAAGCACAGTCAATGTTTGCCTGGCTGCATTCCGCCGCGTCCAAGCCTTGCATGGGGAATCGCAGTAGCAACAAGGTTACCAAAGGAGACCCACAACGCTTGGGAGCACCATCACGGCGGTGCCACCATTTCCATCCTACAGGGAGTTGGAATCCTTTTTGAATGATCGGCTGGTCATAATGGATGTGATAGAGAACCGCAGCTCATCGTACGACTCCAGTGCTGGCCCAAGATCAACGGACCTGAGCAAACATGTGCGATTGCACAGTGCACGATAGCACTATGAGCGCCCTGTTGACTGTTACCACAGTGGCGATGATCATATTTTGCATCATTGCACAACCTTCTTGGCCCTAGACTGCTACCAAAGAAAGTTATAACGCCTGTCAAGTTTGTGGACAGCTCCAACACACATTGTTGCATTTCCTAGTTCTGGCTCCATAATCAATCGTTGAGCCACGTACTGTCGCATCCAGTCCGATCTGTGGCGCCGGATCTTATTGCACTTGCAGCCATGGAGAACGTATCTCAACAGCGCATGCAGCCAACGTCTGTCAGATGCTACGACAAATTTTTCTTCGAAAAATGTTCTTCTTCCATCTGCTCGTATCAACGTGCAAAACCCATACAACGGTCTGCACACAGTCATAACCGCCCTGGTCGACCAAGGAGCTGAGACAACCCAGTCCCTGGATCTGAAACGATCTAGCACCCGAGAATCTATTTTTGGAATGGGTCTTAGGGGCGGTTGTCGGTGTAAGTATACTGACTGACTCGAAATCAGTAATACTTATAACCCTGATTTTTCAATAGAAGTCGAGTCGGCATATGTTATCAACTCGGTTACTTCCTGTCTTCCGAGCCTCAGCTTCATGCTACATGTTTGGAATTATGAACGAGGTTTCCCACCGGCGGATCCAAACTTCACCCGATCGAAGGGAGTCGATCTCATCTTGGGAGTGGACATTTTAGTGCAAATTATGTTGCCAGCCCGGCGAGCCCATAGCTCAGAACACACGCTTTGGCAGGATCCTTTCAGGAGGGGCGGAAGGAGTGAGGGAAACCACCCAGCTACGCTGTCGAGGTATTGCGCTAGCGTTTCTGAGAGGTCATGCAGGTCATGAATTCGATGCAACTTCTAATGAGTGGGTGTACACAGTAGTGGGAGGTCCGAAGGTTTCCGCCTTGCTGCTCAGCAGTCTGGAAGGAACAGCTAAAGCTCCTTAGGTAGGCAGTACGAACCAGGCAATTGTACAATGGATCGACTTCTCCAGCGATGTTTTGCTGATCAGAAACAAGAAGATAGATATTGCACATATTGCACCAAGCGGTAAACTTTCTGAAGGCTCAGAGGAATCCCATGAGCAAGCAAGGACCATCATAGAAGAAACCTCCACCAATAAGAATGTCAAAACTGAAGCCAATACACAATTGCCCAGTGTGACTGATTGCTGGGAGAACGATTTGAACCAGTCAAAGGAAACTCAACAAAACGTAGCCAAGGAAAAACGTCCGCAGCCCATGTTCTTTACAGGGCACTTTCTTATAAAGCAATCAAGGGTAAGCCATTTCTGGAAGGCTTGGAGTCGGGACGGCCACATTTACCACAGAGGCCCAAGGGGTTCCGACTTCGTGATAATCAAGGACGACCGATTCCCGCCGTCACAATGGCTACTGGGTCGCGTCGTCAGGTTACACCCAAGGACGGATGCGTTGCTGTAACACTTAAAAATAAGCAAGGCCAGATGAAACGTTCAGTGTCGGAACATTGTCCACTGTCTATCCGTTCTGAGGCGCCGTCACTTACCACATCTTTAAATATTAACTCGTTTTTTGCGCACACTTCTTATTTACTTTCCCTTACTAAATATTCTGCATTCCATAAAAGTTTTGATACTTGCTGTTGCTGGAGAGATCCACCGCAGCACTCCAAAAGATCGTGAAGAAGCTCCACGCTATACGACCAAGAAGGCAAAGTCCAAAATCAGGAATATTGTATAATTTTTCCAGAGCCTTGAGTCCAGTAGCTCACTCGGAGATCCTCGAGACACCAGATTAAGAGTTTTAGTCTGACGGAAAGTGGTTCTATGACATTCCATCTTTCCATTCCTTAATCTGCACAATTCTGTTGGATACAAAGATTTTAAAAATTGATGTTGCATCCCAAAGCAAAGATAACGCGATAATTTAACTGGACCAGCAGTGAAAGTCAAAGGGTAGACGACGTTTTGCTAGCAATAAAGCAGCTGATGACTCCAACTTAGGTGTAGTTAGTGTATAGTTAGGTGATACCTTTACATCAAACAAAGAAGGAAGGAAGGCTGACCATTTGGAAGGATTGGCGAGAAACTAAATGCAAATGTGCTAGAGCTTGGCCTCAGAATGAGTTCCAAGGTCGTGACAATGCCTTTTCCATCATGAAGTTTAGTAAGTTCCTCGTTGTGCTCCTCCTACTCTTCCTCAAGAATACTAGGCCCTTTTGTCTTGGTTTGGGGACAACCATTTAATCCGTTCGCCAGACCCCCAAAGGCGATCCAACCAAATTTAGTGCCGGAAGGCTTGGCTGTCTACTCTAATCTTGTCCAAGGTCGCTTAGCAGTACAGTTTGTACTGCTGTTGAACCTTTGTTGAACGCGCAATTCTCGAATGAGCTTCGATTCCAGAAAAATGGTTGCAAAATTGTAACGTGCATCACAGGACAACTCTATCAAATCCAAACTTTCCAACCTGGCCTGCACAGCGTTGCTTTATCAAAATTTTGCAAATATACAAACATAAATAACTTCCCAAGAAAATAGCGTTGAGGCTTGGAAAATGGCGGACACGCGGAAAATTTAGAACAAAGGCTTCTTTAGGACAAATTCCTCGAGCAAAAAGTTACAGAAAAAAACGAAAAACAAATAAATCAATGTTTCCTGTCTTGAAATTAAACCCCAAATTGGTACTCGCTACGATACGTTGGGGAATTAAAACACAATTTGGTCCACGACGAAATTAAATTTAACGACCAAAGCGATTAACTTTTTACTTTAATATTTATTGGCAGGTACATATAATAAATAAAAAATAATTTGTTAGTGAATGGGGAGGTATGAATTTCCACTCGATTCCTTCCGTGAGCCAGGTTGATTCTATGTCCGACGAATTGGGATCTCTCCTTAGCGATGCGGTTGTTGAGGATATTGACAATTCTTGAAAGATTTCTATATATGTGGCCTTGGTCGAGAAGCAGACAAAAATCGATATTCAGCATTTGTATCGTCGTCCATCGTTTCCAATCCTGTAATTCAAAGACAGCTCTTGGCTCACTTTTGATAGAGGCCTGCTAGCGTTGAGTGCGCCGATCTCGAAAAACGACAAAGCTGAATTCCTTTTACTGACGTACGAGAACCATCAGATAGGTTCTGTAAGGTGACAAGACCAACTGGTCGAGAACAATCTGTTAAGTTTACTGCTTGTCCCAGTGTGGTGGAAGCTGAAAGATGGGAGCAATCAGCTGATCGCTCTCGCATTTTGGGACGATGCGTGGGATCACGTGAGCGAGAGCTGAGAAGAGGACAGATGCCGTCGGCTTCGGTAAACTTAACAGAAAGCACGTCGAGATTCTAGCGCGGGACGCTATTTACACATTGTACATATTAAACCGATCTAGTAATTAAACGATTTGTGAATTTATCTGTTGGTGTTTGCTTTGCTTGTAATCGCCTCCTACAATGACCCTTTGTTAGACTGAATACAAGAGGACACAACTATACGAGGTGTGTTCAAAAAGTAAGGTGACTTTGTATTTTCAAGAAAAACTATTAATTTATTTATCAATATTTATGTTGTCCCCTTCAAAGTAATCCCCCTCAGATACAATACACTTATGCCAACGGTTTTTCCAATCCTCAAAGCACTTCCCATAAGCACTTTTCGGTATAGCCTTGAGCTCTTGCAGCGATGCAGTCTTTATCTCTTCAATCGTTGCAAATCTCCGTCCTTTCATAGGTCTCTTCAGTTTTGGGAACAAGAAAAAGTCACATGGGGCCAAATCCGGTGAATATGGTGGCTGAGGCATTATTGTGGTGTTGTTTTTGGCCAAAAAATCTCTCACAAGCAAAGATGAGTGAGCAGGGGCATTATCGTGATGCAAAAGCCATGAATTGTTTTTCCACAATTCTGGACGTTTCTTTCGTATTGCTTCTCGCAAACGGCGCATAACTTCCAGATAATACTGTTTATTGACCGTACGACCATATGGTAAGAACTCCTGATGCACCACGCCATGGTAATCGAAGAAAACAGTGATCAAAACTTTGACATTTGATCGAACTTGGCGTGGTTTTTTCGGTCTTGGCTCGCCTGGGCTCTTCCATTGGGACGATTGGGCTTTGGTTTCGATATCATAACCATATACCCATGATTCGTCACCAGTTATGACCCTTTTGAGTAAATCTGGGTCGTCGTTGACGTCATTCAACAGCTCTTGAGCGATGCTCATGCGACGGTTCTTTTGGTCAAAATTCAGCAATTTCGGAACAAACTTCGCTGACACACGACTCATACCCAAAACGTTTGAAAAAATTTCATGGCACGAGCCAAGCGATATACCGACATCTTCAGCAACTTCTCTGATAGTGATTCGACGATTTTCCAAAACAATTTTCGTCACTGCTTGAACGTTTTCATCAGTTGTTGACGTGCTTGGGCGTCCAGAGCGAGGCTGGTCATTGGCATCTTCCCGGCCATCTTGGAAGAGTTTGTACCACTTGTACACATTTTTTTTACTCAGAACAGTTTCACCGTATGCCACTGTCAACATTTCAAGTGTTTCAGAGCACTTAATTTTATTTTTTACACAAAATTTGATGCAAATCCTTTGATCCATATTTTTCGATAGCAAAAAATCGCCGAGCTTGCAAAATAACTTGTAACTTTACGCCTCTCACAACCAAACAAAAGAGGATGTTCCATTGAAACTTGGTACAGATGTTAGGGAAGAGTGTACCAATATAACAAAACAAAATAATCGATAATCGAAAATATGTTGCCCGCGAAATTTGAAAAGACACCTTACTTTTTGAACACACCTCGTACATGGTGGCCCATGAGGGAAACTCGCAATTGCAAACATAATTAAAAATTCTTAATTACTCCGGAGACAGGATCTTTCTTCGCTTCTTTTTGGGGTGGATTCTGGTACACATAACTGAGTAAGTAGACAAGTTGCGTGCGAGACAAGAATTAACTAAGTTTTTTAATTGCATTATTATTATGGGATGGTGAGTTGCGCGCCAAGTTCGAATTTTACACTTGCCAACATTAAGCGTGAATCAAATGCTTAGACTTTGGAGCAGTTGGTCAATTTGCAGGCATCTGCAATCGTTCCCTACGAAAGATTCACAATCCAAGAAAACAGACTACTATGATGCCTTCACGAGCCTCATTCACAACAACAGCAATTTGAGTAGTGTTAAGAAGTGTCACTTACTCAAAGAATCGTTGCCAGCAAATCGCGATAACGACACCCGTCAAATGCAGCTCATGGAAGGAAACTATTCAGTGGCCTGGGGAATAATGATCAAGAGGTACAACAATCCTTTTCGCTCACCACATGAATGCCATCTACGCGTTGCCCAGGCTGCAAAAGGACAAACGGATCTAATACGCTCGATGCTAAGCACAGTCAATGTTTGCCTGGCTGCATTCCGCCGCGTCCAAGCCTTGCATGGGAAATCGCAGTAGCAACAAGGTTACCAAAGGAGACCCACAACGCTTGGGAGCACCATCACGGCGGTGCCACCATTTCCATCCTACAGGGAGTTGGAATCCTTTTTGAATAATCGGCTGGTCATAATGGATGTGATTGAGAACCGCAGCTCATCGTACGACTCCAGTGCTGGCCCAAGATCAACGGACCTGAGCAAACAAGTGCGATTGCACAGTGCACGATAGCACTATGAGCGCGCTGTTGACTGTTACCACTGTGGCGATGATCATATTTTGCATCATTGCACAACCTTCTTGGCCCTAGACTGCTACCAGAGAAAGGATATAGTAAGCAGGGCTAAATTATGTATCAATTGTTTAAGTAAGTCGCATACTCTTTTACGCTGCACTAGTTATAACGCCTGTCAAGTTTGTGGACAGCTCCAACACACATTGTTGCATTTCCTAGTTCTGGCTCCATAATCAATCGTCGAGCCACGTACTGCCGCATCCGGTCCGATCTGTGACGCCGGATCTTATTGCACTTGCAGCCATGGAGAACGTATCTCAACAGCGCATGCAGCCAACGTCTGTCAGATGCTACGACAAATTTTTCTTCTTCCATCTGCTCGTATCAACGTGCAAAACCCATACAACGGTCTGCACACAGTCATAACCGCCCTGGTCGACCAAGGAGCTGAGACAACCCAGTCCCTGGATCTGAAACGATCTAGCACCCGAGAATCTATTTTTGGAATGGGTCTTAGGGGCGGTTGTCGGTGTAAGTATACTGACTGACTCGAAATCAGTAATACTTATAACCCTGATTTTTCAATAGAAGCTTCATGCTACATGTTTGGAATTATATACGAGGATTCCCACCAGCGGATCCAAACTTCACCCGATCGAAGGGAGTCGATCTCATCTTGGGAGTGGACATTTTAGTGAAAATTATGTTGCCAGCCCGGCGAGCCCATAGCTCAGAACACACGCTTTGGCTGGATCCTTTCAGGAGGGGCGGAAGGAGTGAGGGAAACCACCCAGCTACGCTGTCGAGGTATTGCGCTAGCGTTTCTGAGAGGTCATGCAGGTCATGAATTCGATGCAACTTCTAATGAGTGGGTGTACACAGTAGTGGGAGGTCCGAAGGTTTCCGCCTTGCTGCTCAGCAGTCTGGAAGGGAGAGCTAAAGCTCCTTAGGTAGGCAGTACGAACCAGGCAATTGTACAATGGATCGACTTCTCCAGCGATGTTTTGCTGATCAGAAACAAGAAGATAGATATTGCACATATTGCACCAAGCGGTAAACTTTCCGAAGGCTCAGAGGAATCCCATGAGCAAGCAAGGACCATCATAGAAGAGACCTCCACCAATAAGAATGTCAAAACTGAAGCCAATACACAATTGCCCAGTGTGACTGATTGCTGGGAGAACGATTTGAACCAGTCAAAGGAAACTCAACAAAACGTAGCCAAGGAAAAACGTCCGCAGCCCATGTTCTTTACAGGGCACTTTCTTATAAAGCAATCAAGGGTAAGCCATTTCTGGAAGGCTTGGAGTCGGGACGGCCACATTTACCACAGAGGCCCAAGGGGTTCCGACTTCGTGATAATCAAGGACGACCGATTCCCGACGGCGCAATGGCTACTGGGTCGCGTCGTTAGGTTACACCCAAGGACGGATGCGTTGCTGTAACACTTAAAAATAAGCAAGGCCAGATGAAACGTTCAGTGTCGAAACATTGCCCACTGTCTATCCGTTCTGAGGCGCCGTCACATACCACATCTTTAAATATTAACTCGTTTTTTGCGCACACTTCTTATTTACTTTCCCTTACTAAATATTCTGCATTCCATAAAAGTTTTGATACTTGCTGTTGCTGGAGAGATCCACCGCAGCACTCCGAAAGATCGTGAAGAAGCTCCACGCTATACGACCAAGAAGGCAAAGTCCAAAATCAGGAATAGTGTATAATTTTTCCAGAGCCTTGAGTCCAGTAGCTCACTCGGGGATCCTCGAGACACCAGATTAAGAGTTTTAGTCTGACGGAAAGTGGTTCTATGACATTCCATCTTTCCATTCCTTAATCTGCACAATTCTGTTGGATACAAAGATTTTAAAACTTGATGTTGCATCCCAAAGCAAAGAAGGATTGGCGAGAAACTAAATGCAAATGTGCTAGAGCTTGGCCTCAGAAT
This sequence comes from Drosophila eugracilis, assembly GCF_018153835.1. Taxonomy (NCBI): domain Eukaryota; kingdom Metazoa; phylum Arthropoda; class Insecta; order Diptera; family Drosophilidae; genus Drosophila; species Drosophila eugracilis. The sequence goes on from NW_024573549.1 coordinate 16,659, forward strand.
GAGTTCCAAGGTCGTGACAATGCCTTTTCCATCATGAAGTTTAGTAAGTTCCTCGTTGTGCTCCTCCGACTCTTCCTCAAGAATACTAGGCCCTTTTGTCTTGGTTTGGGGACAACCATTTAATCATTTCGCCAGACCCTCAAAGGCGATCCAACCAAATTTAGTGCCGGAAGGCTTGGCTGTCTACTCTAATCTTGTCCAAAGTCGCTTAGCAAATGTTGGTGCAAAGCAGTACAGTTTGTACTGCTGTTGAACCTTTGTTGAACGCGCAATTCTCGAATGAGCTTCGATTCCAGAAAAATGGTTGCAAAATTGTAACGTGCATCACAGGACAACTCTATCAAATCCAAACTTTCCAACCTGGCCTGCACAGCGTTGCTTTATCAAAATTTTGCTAATATACAAACATAAATAACTTCCCAAGAAAATAGCGTTGAGGCTTGGAAAATGGCGGACACGCGGAAAATTTAGAACAAAGACTTCTTTAGGACAAATTCCTCGAGCAAAAAGTTACAGAAAAAAACGAAAAACAAATAAATCAATGTTTCCTGTCTTGAAATTAAACCCCAAATTGGTACTCGCTACGATACGTTGGGGAATTAAAACACAATTTGGTCCACGACGAAATTAAATTTAACGACCAAAGCGATTAACATTTTACTTTAATATTTATTGGCAGGTACATATAATAAATAAAAAATAATTTGTTAGTGAATGGGGAGGTATGAATTTCCACTCGATTCCTTCCGTGAGCCAGGTTGATTCTATGTCCGACAAATTGGGATCTCTCCTTAGCGATGCGGTTGTTGAGGATATTGACAATTCTTGAAAGATTTCTATATATGTGGCCTTGGTCGCGAAGCAGACAAAAATCGATATTCAGCATTTGTAAGCTGTTCAACGTCAACGGCAAAACCTTTGTCGTCCATCGTTTCCAATCCTGTAATTCAAAGACAGCTCTTGGCTCACTTTTGATAGAGGCCTGCTAGCGCTGAGTGCGCCGATCTCGAAAAACGACAAAGCTGAATTCCTTTTACTGACGTACGAGAACCATCAGATAGGTTCTGTAAGGTGACAAGACCAACTGGTCGAGAACAATCTGTTAAGTTTACTGCTTGTCCCAGTGTGCTGGAAGCTGAAAGATGGGAGCAATCAGCTGATCGCTCTCGCATTTTGGGACGATGCGTGGGATCACGTGAGCGAGAGCTGAGAAGAGGACAGACGCCGTCGGCTTCGGTAAATTTAACAGAAAGCACGTCGAGATTCTAGCGCGGGACGCTATTTACACATTGTACATATTAAACCGATCTAGTAATTAAACGATTTGTGAATTTATCTGTTCGTGTTTGCATTGCTTGCAAACGCCTCCTACAATGACCCTTCGTTAGACTGAATACAAGAGGACACAACTATACATGGTGGCCCATGAGGGGAACTCGCAATTGCAAACATAATTAAAAATTCTTAATTACTCCGGAGACAGGATCTTTCTTCGCTTCTTTTTGGGGTGGATTCTGGTACACATAACTGAGTAAGTAGACAAGTTGCGTGCGAGACAAGAATTAACTAAGTTTTTTAATTGCATTATTATTATGGGGTGGTGAGTTGCGCGCCAAGTTCGAATTTTACACTTGCCAACATTAAGCGTGAATCAAATGCTTAGACTTTGGAGCAGTTGGTCAATTTGCAGGCATCTGCAATCATTCCCTAGGAAAGATTCGCAATCCAAGAAAACAGACTACTATGATGCCTTCACGAGCCTCATTCACAACAACAGCAATTTGAGTAGTGTTAAGAAGTGTCACTTACTCAAAGAATCGTTGCCAGCAAATCGCGATAACGACATCCGTCAAATGCAGCTCACGGAAGGAAACTATTCATTGGCCTGGGGAATATTGATCAAGAGGTACAACAATCCTTTTCGCTCCCCACATGAATGCCATCTACGCGTTGCCCAGGCTGCAAAAGGCACTTTCTTATAAAGCAATCAAGGGTAAGCCATTTCTGGAAGGCTTGGAGTCGGGACAGCCACATTTACCACAGAGGCCCAAGGGGTTCCGACTTCGTTGTAATCAAGGACGACCGATTCCCGCCGTCACAATGGCTACTGGGTTGCGTCGTCAGGTTACACCCAAGGACGGATGCGTTGGTCAATGCTGTAACACTTAAAAACAAGCAAGGCCAGATGAAACGTTCAGTGTCGGAACATTGTCCACTGTCTATCCGTTCTTAAGCGCTGTCACTTACCACATCTTAAAATATTAACTCGTTTTTGCGCACACTTCTTATTTACTTTCCCTTACTAAATATTCTGCATTCCATAAAAGTTTTGATACTTGCTGTTGCTGGAGAGATCCACCGCAGCACTCCGAAAGATCGTGAAGAAGCTCCACGCTATACGACAAAGAAGGCAAAGTCCAAAATCAGGAATAGTGTATAATTTTTCCAGAGCCTTGAGTCCAGTAGCTCACTCGGAGATCCTCGAGACACCAGATTAAGAGTTTTAGTCTGACGGAAAGTGGTTCTATGACATTCCATCTTTCCATTCCTTAATCTGCACAATTCTGTTGGATACAAAGATTTTAAAAATTGATGTTGCATCCCAAAGCAAAGATAACGCGATAATTTAACTGGACCAGCAGTGAAAGTCAAAGGGTAGACGACGTTGTGCTAGCAATAAAGCAGCTGATGACTCCAACTTAGGTGTAGTTAGTGTATAGTTAGGTGATACCTTTACATCAAACAAAGAAGGAAGGAAGGCTGACCATTTGGAAGGATTGGCGAGAAACTAAATGTAAATGTGCTAGATCGTGGCCTCAGAATGAGTTCCAAAGTCGTGACAATGCCTTTTCCATCATGAAGTTTAGTAAGTTCCTCTTTGTGCTCCTTCGACTCTTCCTCGTTGAGGCTTGGAAAATGGCGGACACGCGGAAAATTTAGAACAAAGTCTTCTTTAGGACAAATTCTTCGAGCAAAAAGTTACAGAAAAAAAACGAAAAACAAATAAATCAATGTTTCTTGTCTTGAAATTAAACCCCAAATTGGTACTCGCTACGATACGTTGGGGAATTAAAACACAATTTGATCCACGACGAAATTAAATTTAACGACCAAAGCGATTAACTTTTTACTTTAATATTTATTGGCAGGTACATAGAATAAATAAAAAATAATTTGTTAGTGAATGGGGAGGTATGAATTTCCACTCGATTCCTTCCGTGAGCCAGGTTGATTCTATGTCCGACAAATTGGGATCTCTCCTTAGCGATGCGGTTGTTGAGGATGTTGACAATTTTTGAAAGATTTTTATATATGTGGCCTTGGTCGAGAAGCAGACAAAAATCGATATTCAGCATTTGTAAGCTGTTCAACGTCAACGGCAAAACCATTGTCGTCCATCGTTTCCAATCCTGTAATTCAAAGACAGCTCTTGGCTCACTTTTGATAGAGGCCTGCTAGCGTTGAGTGCGCCGATCTCGAAAAACGACAAAGCTGAATTCCTTTTACTGACGTACGAGAACCATCAGATAGGTTCTGTAAGGTGACAAGACCAACTGGTCGAGAACAATCTGTTAAGTTTACTGATTGTCCCAGTGTGGTGGAAGCTGAAAGATGGGAGCAATCAGCTGATCGCTCTCGCATTTTGGGACGATACGTGGGATCACGTGAGCGAGAGCTGAGAAGAGGACAGATGCCGTCGGCTTCGGTAAACTGAACAGAAAGCACGTCGAGATTCTAGCGCGGGACGCTATTTACACATTGTACATATTAAACCGATCTAGTAATTAAGCGATTTGTGAATTTATCTGTTGGTGTTTGCTTTGCTTGTAATCGCCTCCTACAATAACCCTTTGTTAGACTGAATACAAGAGGACACAACTATACATGGTGGCCCATGAGGGGAACTCGCAATTGCAAACATAATTAAAAATTCTTAATTACTCCGGAGACAGGATCTTTCTTCGCTTCTTTTTGGGGTGGATTCTGGTACACATAACTGAGTAAGTAGACAAGTTGCGTGCGAGACAAGAATTAACTAAGTTTTTTAATTGCATTATTATTATGGGGTGGTGAGTTGCGCGCCAAGTTTGAGTAGTGTTAAGAAGTGTCACTTACTCAAAGAATCGTTGCCAGCAAATCGCGATAACGACACCCGTCAAATGCAGCTCACGGAAGGAAACTATTCAGTGGCCTGGGGAATAATGATCAAGAGGTACAACAATCCTTTTCGCTCACCACATGAATGCCATCTACGCGTTGCCCAGGCTGCAAAAGGACAAACGGATCTAATACGCTCGATGCTAAGCACAGTCAATGTTTGCCTGGCTGCATTCCGCCGCGTCCAAGCCTTGCATTGGGAATCGCAGTAGCAACAAGTTTACCAAAGGAGACCCACAACGCTTGGGAGCACCATCACGGCGGTGCCACCATTTCCATCCTACAGGGAGTTGGAATCCTTTTTGAATGATCGGCTGGTCATAATGGATGTGATTGAGAACCACAGCTCATCGTACGACTCCAGTGCTGGCCCAAGATCAACGGACCTGAGCAAACAAGTGCGATTGCACAGTGCACGATAGCACTATGAGCGCGCTGTTGACTGTTACCACTGTGGCGATGATCATATTTTGCGTCATTGCACAACCTTCTTGGCCCTAGACTGCTACCAGAGAAAGGATATAGTAAGCAGGGCTAAATTATGTATCAATTGTTTAAGTAAGTCGCATACTCTTTCGCGCTGCACTAGTTATAACGCCTGTCAAGTTTGTAAACAGCTCCAACACACATTGTTGCATTTCCCAGTTCTGGCTCCATAATCAATCGTCGAGCCACGTACTGCCGCATCCAGTCCGATCTGTGGCGCCGGATCTTACTGCACTTGCAGCCATGGAGAACGTATCTCAACAGCGCATGCAGCCAACGTCTGTCAGATGCTACGACAAATTTTTCTTCGAAAAATGTTCTTCTTCCATCTGCTCGTATCAACGTCCAAAACCCATACAACGGTCTGCACACAGTCATAACCGCCCTGGTCGACCAAGGAGCTGAGACAACCCAGTCCCTGCATCTGAAACGAACTAGCACCCGAGAATCTATCTTTGGAATGGGTCTTAGGGGCGGTCGTCGGTGTAAGTATACTCGAAATCAGTAATACTTTTAACCCTGATTTTTCAATAGAAGTCGAGTCGGCAGCTCACGGAAGGATACTATTCAGTGGCCTGGGGAATAATGATCAAGAGGTACAACAATCCTTTTCGCTCACCACATGAATGCCATCTACGCGTTGCCCTGGCTGCAAAAGGACAAACGGATCTAATACGCTCGATGCTAAGCACAGTCAATGTTTGCCTGGCTGCATTCCGCCGCGTCCAAGCCTTGCATGGGGAATCGCAGTAGCAACAAGGTTACCAAAGGAGACCCACAACGCTTGGGAGCACCATCACGGCGGTGCCACCATTTCCATCCTACAGGGAGTTGGAATCCTTTTTGAATGATCGGCTGGTCATAATGGATGTGATAGAGAACCGCAGCTCATCGTACGACTCCAGTGCTGGCCCAAGATCAACGGACCTGAGCAAACATGTGCGATTGCACAGTGCACGATAGCACTATGAGCGCCCTGTTGACTGTTACCACAGTGGCGATGATCATATTTTGCGTCATTGCACAACCTTCTTGGCCCTAGACTGCTACCAGAGAAAGTTATAACGCCTGTCAAGTTTGTGGACAGCTCCAACACACATTGTTGCATTTCCCAGTTCTGGCTCCATAATCAATCGTTGAGCCACGTACTGTCGCATCCAGTCCGGTCTGTGGCGCCGGATCTTATTGCACTTGCAGCCATGGAGAACGTATCTCAACAGCGCATGCAGCCAACGTCTGTCAGATGCTACGACAAATTTTTCTTCGAAAAATGTTCTTCTTCCATCTGCTCGTATCAACGTGCAAAACCCATACAACGGTCTGCACACAGTCATAACCGCCCTGGTCGACCAAGGAGCTGAGACAACCCACTCCCTGCATCTGAAACGAACTAGCACCCGAGAATCTATTTTTGGAATGGGTCTTAGGGGCGGTCGTCGGTGTAAGTATACTGACTGACTCGAAATCAGTAATACTTTTAACCCTGATTTTTTAATAGAATATGTTCTCAATTCGGTTACTTCCTGTCTTCCGAGCCTCAGCTTTATGCTACATGTTTGGAATTATATACGAGGTGTCCCACTGGCGGATCCATACTTCACCCGATCGAAGGGAGTCGATCTCATCTTGGGAGTGGACATTTTGGTGCAAATTATGTTGCCAGCCCGAAGAGCCCATAGCTCAGAACACACGCTTTGGCTGGATTCTTTCAGGAGGGGCGGAAGGAGTGAGGGAAACAACCCAGGTACGCAGTCGAGGTATTGCGCTAGCGTTTCTGAGAGGTCATGCAGGTCATGAATTCGATGCAACTTCTAATGAGTGGGTGTACACAGTAGTGGGAGGTCCGAAGGTTTCCGCCTTGCTGCTCAGCAGTCTGGAAGGAACAGCTAAAGCACCTTAGGTAGGCAGTACGAACCAGGCAATTGTACAATTGATCGACTTCTCCAGCGATGTTTTGCTGATCAGAAACAAGAAGATAGATATTGCACATATTGCACCAAGCGGTAAACTTTCCGAAGGCTCAGAGGAATCCCATGAGCAAGCAAGGACCATCATAGAAGAGACCTCCACCAATAAGAATGTCAAAACTGAAGCCAATACACAATTGCCCAGTGTGACTGATTGCTGGGAGAACGATTTGAACCAGTCAAAGGAAACACAACAAAACGTAGCCAAGGAAAAACGTCCGCAGCCCATGTTCTTTACAGGGCACTTTCTTATAAAGCAATCAAGGGTAAGCCATTTCTGGAAGGCTTGGAGTCGGGACGGCCACATTTACCACAGAGGCCCAAGGGGTTCCGACTTCGTGATAATCAAGGACGACCGATTCCCGCCGTCACAATGGCTACTGGGTCGCGTCGTCAGGTTACACCCAAGGACGGATGCGTTGGTCAATGCTGTAACACTTAAAAATAAGCAAGGCCAGATGAAACGTTCAGTGTCGAAACATTGTCCACTGTCTATCCGTTCTGAGGCGCCGTCACTTACCACATCTTTAAATATTAACTCTTTTTTTGCGGACACTTCTTATTTACTTTCCCTTACTAAATATTCTGCATTCCATAAAAGTTTTGATACTTGCTGTTGCTGGAGAGATCCACCGCAGCACTCCAAAAGATCGTGAAGAAGCTCCACGCTATACGACCAATAAGGCAAAGTCCAAAACCAGGAATAGTGTATAATTTTTCCAGAGCCTTGAGTCCAGTAGCTCACTCGGAGATCCTCGAGACACCAGATTAAGAGTTTTAGTCTGACGGAAAGTGGTTCTATGACATTCCATCTTTCCATTCCTTAATCTGCACAATTCTGTTGGATACAAAGATTTTAAAAATTGATGTTGCATCCCAAAGCAAAGATAACTCGATAATTTAACTGGACCAGCAGTGAAAGTCAAAGGGTAGACGACGTTGTGCTAGCAATAAAGCAGCTGATGACTCCAACTTAGGTGTAGTTAGTGTATAGTTAGGTGATACCTTTACATCAAACAAAGAAGGAAGGAAGGCTGACCATTTGGAAGGATTGGCGAGAAACTAAATGCAAATGTGCTAGAGCTTGGCCTCAGAATGAGTTCCAAGGTCGTGACAATGCCTTTTCCATCATGAAGTTTAGTAAGTTCCTCGTTGTGCTCCTCCGGCTCTTCCTCAAGAATACTAGGCCCTTTTGTCTTGGTTTGGGGACAACCATTTAATCCGTTCACCAGACCCTCAAAGGCGATCCAACCAAATTTAGTGCCGGAAGGCTTGGCTGTCTACTCTAATCTTGTCCAAAGTCGCTTAGCAAATGTTGGTGCAAAGCAGTACAGTTTGTACTGCTGTTGAACCTTTGTTGAACGCGCAATTGTCGAATGAGCTTCGACTCCAGAAAAATGGTTGCAAAATTCTAACGTGCATCACAGGACAACTCTATCAAATCCAAACTTTTCAACCTGGCCTGCACAGCGTTGCTTTATCAAAATTTTGCAAATATACAAACATAAATAACTTCCCAAGAAAATAGCGTTGAGGCTTGGAAAATGGCGGACACGCGGAAAATTTAGAACAAAAACTTCTTTAGGACAAATTCCTCGAGCAAAAAGTTACAGAAAAAAACGAAAAACAAATAAATCAATGTTTCCTGTCTTGAAATTAAACCCCAAATTGGTACTCGCTACGATACGTTGGGGAATTAAAACACAATTTGGTCCACGACGAAATTAAATTTAACGACCAAAGCGATTAACTTTTTACTTTAATATTTATTGGCAGGTACATATAATAAATAAAAAATAATTTGTTAGTGAATGGGGAGGTATGAATTTCCACTCGATTCCTTCCGTGAGCCAGGTTGATTCTATGTCCGACAAATTGGGATCTCTCCTTAGCGATGCGGTTGTTGAGGATATTGACAATTCTTGAAAGATTTCTATATATGTGGCCTTGGTCGCGAAGCAGACAAAAATCGATATTCAGCATTTGTAAGCTGTTCAACGTCAACGGCAAAACCTTTGTCGTCCATCGTTTCCAATCCTGTAATTCAAAGACAGCTCTTGGCTCACTTTTGATAGAGGCCTGCTAGCGCTGAGTGCGCCGATCTCGAAAAACGACAAAGCATAATTCCTTTTACTGACGTACGAGAACCATCAGATAGGTTCTGTAAGGTGACAAGACCAACTGGACGAGAACAATCTGTTAAGTTTACTGCTTGTCCCAGTGTGCTGGAAGCTGAAAGATGGGAGCAATCAGCTGATCGCTCTCGCATTTTGGGACGATGCGTGGGATCACGTGAGCGAGAGCTGAGAAGAGGGCAGATGCCGTCGGCTTCGGTAAACTTAACAGAAAGCACGTCGAGATTCTAGCGCGGGACGCTATATTTACATATTAACCGATCTGTACATTAAACGATTTGTGAATTTATCTGTTGGTGTTTGCTTTGCTTGTAAACGCCTCCTACAATGACCCCTTTGCCAAGTTCGCCAAGTTCGAATTTTACACTTGCCAACATTAAGCGTGAATCAAATGCTTAGACTTTGGAACAGTTGGTCAATTTGCAGGCATCTGCAATCGTTCCCTACGAAAGATTCGCAATCCAAGAAAACAGACTACTATGATGCCTTCACGAGCCTCATTCACAACAACAGCAATTTGAGTAGTGTTTAGAAGTGTCACTTACTCAAAGAATCGTTGCCAGCAAATCGCGATAACGACATCCGTCAAATGCAGCTCACGGAAGGAAACTATTCAGTGGCCTGGGGAATAATGATCAAGAGGTACAACAATCCTTTTCGCTCCCCACATGAATGCCATCTACGCGTTGCCCAGGCTGCAAAAGGCACTTTCTTATAAAGCAATCAAGGGTAAGCCATTTCTGGAAGGCTTGGAGTCGGGACGGCCACATTTACCACAGAGGCCCAAGGGGTTCCGACTTCGTGATAATCAAGGACGACCGATTCCCGCCGTCACAATGGCTACTGGGTCGCGTCGTCAGGTTACACCTAAGGACGGATGCGTTGCTGTAACACTTAAAAATAAGCAAGGCCAGATGAAACGTTCAGTGTCGAAACATTGTCCACTGTCTATCCGTTCTGAGGCGCCGTCACTTACCACATCTTTAAATATTAACTCGTTTTTTGCGCACACTTCTTATTTACTTTCCCTTACTAAATATTCTGCATTCCATAAAAGTTTTGATACTTGCTGTTGCTGGAGAGATCCACCGCAGCACTCCGAAAGATCGTGAAGAAGCTCCACGCTATACGACCAAGAAGGAAAAGTCCAAAATCAGGAATAGTGTATAATTTTTCCAGAGCCTTGAGTCCAGTAGCTCACTCGGGGATCCTCTAGACACCAGATTAAGAGTTTTAGTCTGACGGAAATTGGTTCTGTGACATTCCATCTTTCCATTCCTTAATCTGCACAATTCTGTTGGATACAAAGATTTTAAAACTTGATGTTGCATCCCAAAGCAAAGAAGGATTGGCGAGAAACTAAATGCAAATGTGCTAGAGCTTGGCCTCAGAATGAGTTCCAAGGTCGTGACAATGCCTTTTCCATCATGAAGTTTAGTAAGTTCCTCGTTGTGCTCCTCCGACTCTTCCTCAAGAATACTAGGCCCTTTTGTATTGGTTTGGGGACAACCATTTAATCATTTCGCCAGACCCTCAAAGGCGATCCAACCAAATTTAGTGCCGGAAGGCTTGGCTGTCTACTCTAATCTTGTCCAAAGTCGCTTAGCAAATGTTGGTGCAAAGCAGTACAGTTTGTACTGCTGTTGAACCTTTGTTGAACGCGCAATTCTCGAATGAGCTTCGATTCCAGAAAAATGGTTGCAAAATCGTAACGTGCATCACAGGACAACTCTATCAAATCCAAACTTTCCAACCTGGCCTGCACAGCGTTGCTTTATCAAAATTTTGCAAATATATAAACATAAATAACTTCCCAAGAAAATAGCGTTGAGGCTTGGAAAATGGCGGACACGCGGAAAATTTAGAACAAAGACTTCTTTAGGACAAATTCCTCGAGCAAAAAGTTACAGAAAAAAACGAAAAACAAATAAATCAATGTTTCCTGTCTTGAAATTAAACCCCAAATTGGTACTCGCTACGATACGTTGGGGAATTAAAACACAATTTGGTCCACGACGAAATTAAATTTAACGACCAAAGCGATTAACATTTTACTTTAATATTTATTGGCAGGTACATATAATAAATAAAAAATAATTTGTTAGTGAATGGGGAGGTATGAATTTCCACTCGATTCCTTCCGTGAGCCAGGTTGATTCTATGTCCGACAAATTGGAATCTCTCCTTAGCGATGCGGTTGTTGAGGATGTTGACAATTCTTGAAAGATTTCTATATATGTGACCTTGGTCGCGAAGCAGACAAAAATCGATATTCAGCATTTGTAAGCTGTTCAACGTCAACGGCAAAACCTTTGTCGTCCATCGTTGCCAATCCTGTAATTCAAAGACAGCTCTTGGCTCACTTTTGATAGAGGCCTGCTAGCGTTGAGTGCGCCGATCTCGAAAAACGACAAAGCTGAATTCCTTTTACTGACGTACGAGAACCATCAGATAGGTTCTGTAAGGTGACAAGACCAACTGGTCGAGAACAATCTGTTAAGTTTACTGCTTGTCCCAGTGTGCTGGAAGCTGAAAGATGGGAGCAATCAGCTGATCGCTCTCGCATTTTGGGACGATGCGTGGGATCACGTGAGCGAGAGCTGAGAAGAGGGCAGATGCCGTCGGCTTCGGTAAACTTAACAGAAAGCACGTCGAGATTCTAGCGCGGGACGCTATTTACACATTGTACATATTAAACCGATCTAGTAATTAAACGATTTGTGAATTTATCTGTTGGTGTTTGCTTTGCTTGTAAACGCCTCCTACAATGACCCTTTGCCAAGTTCGCCAAGTTCGAATTTTACACTTGCCAACATTAAGCGTGAATCAAATGCTTAGACTTTGGAACAGTTGGTCAATTTGCAGGCATCTGCAATCGTTCCCTACGAAAGATTCGCAATCCAAGAAAACAGACTACTATGATGCCTTCACGAGCCTCATTCACAACAACAGCAATTTGAGTAGTGTTTAGAAGTGTCACTTACTCAAAGAATCGTTGCCAGCAAATCGCGATAACGACATCCGTCAAATGCAGCTCACGGAAGGAAACTATTCAGTGGCCTGGGGAATAATGATCAAGAGGTACAACAATCCTTTTCGCTCCCCACATGAATGCCATCTACGCGTTGCCCAGGCTGCAAAAGGCACTTTCTTATAAAGCAATCAAGGGTAAGCCATTTCTGGAAGGCTTGGAGTCGGGACGGCCACATTTACCACAGAGGCCCAAGGGGTTCCGACTTCGTTATAATCAAGGACGACCGATTCCCGCCGTCACAATGGCTACTGGGTCGCGTCGTCAGTGTCGGAACATTGTCCACTGTCTATCCGTTCTTAAGCGCCGTCACTTACCACATCTTAAAATACTAACTCGTTTTTTGCGCACACTTCTTATTTACTTTCCCTTACTAAATATTCTGCATTCCATAAAAGTTTTGATACTTGCTGTTGCTGGAGAAATACACCGCAGCACTCCGAAAGATCGTGAAGAAGCTCCACGCTATACGACCAAGAAGGCAAAGTCCAAAATCAGGAATAGTGTATAATTTTTCCAGAGCCTTGAGTCCATTAGCTCACTCGGAGATCCTCGAGACACCAGATTAAGAGTTTTAGTCTGACGGAAAGTGGTTCTATGACATTCCATCTTTCCATTCCTTAATCTGCACAATTCTGTTGGATACAAAGATTTTAAAACTTGATGTTGCATCCCAAAGCAAAGATAACGCGATAATTTAACTGGACCAGCAGTGAAAGTCAAAGGGTAGACGACGTTTTGCTAGCAATAAAGCAGCTGATGACTCCAACTTAGGTGTAGTTAGTGTATAGTTAGGTGATACCTTTACATCAAACAAAGAAGGAAGGAAGGCTGACCATTTGGAAGGATTGGCGAGAAACTAAATGCAAATGTGCTAGAGCTTGGCCTCAGAATGAGTTCCAAGGTCGTGGCAATGCCTTTTCCATCATGAAGTTTAGTAAGTTCCTCGTTGTGCTCCTCCGACTCTTCCTCAAGAATACTAGGCCCTTTTGTCTTGGTTTGGGGACAACCATTTAATCCGTTCGCCAGACCCTCAAAGGCGATCCAACCAAATTTAGTGCCGGAAGGCTTGGCTGTCTACTCTAATCTTGTCCAAAGTCGCTTAGCAAATGTTGGTGCAAAGCAGTACAGTTTGTACTGCTGTTGAACCTTTGTTGAACGCGCAATTCTCGAATGAGCTTCGATTCCAGAAAAATGGTTGCAAAATTGTAACGTGCATCACAGGACAACTCTATCAAATCCAATCTTTCCAACCTGGCCTGCACAGCGTTGCTTTATCAAAATTTTGCAAATATATAAACATAAATAACTTCCCAAGAAAATAGCGTTGAGGCTTGGAAAATGGCGGACACGCGGAAAATTTAGAACAAAGTCTTCTTTAGGACAAATTCTTCGAGCAAAAAGTTACAGAAAAAAAACGAAAAACAAATAAATCAATGTTTCCTGTCTTGAAATTAAACCCCAAATCGGTACTCGCTACGATACGTTGGGGAATTAAAACACAATTTGATCCACGACGAAATTAAATTTAACGACCAAAGCGATTAACTTTTTACTTTAATATTTATTGGCAGGTACATATAATAAATAAAAAATAATTTGTTAGTGCATACGAATTTTATTGGTGTTATATTATGTAAATACTGACTATCCACCGATTTTACACGAATGCAAAAAGTTGAAATGTGGTCCGAAAAGATTTAGGAAAAATGCCACAGATTAATTTTCAACTTTAAACAAAAAACTGGCAGCGATAACAGTGCGAGAGTGTGTATGTGTGGTATTCGGCCGGTGGCTCATTCTATACCTGTATACCCGATTCGATCCGCTCAGCAACATCCCTCTTTGGCTCCATGTATGGTGTTGTTTTTGATCGGGCTTCTTGGGAGCTTCTGGCTGCTGCTTAATTTCGACCGACGCGGAGGTTTACTGAACACTTTGTTTATTGTTTATTAAATAATTCACGAAAACCAACGCCTACAATCACGTCGGGGTCACCATGAATATTTAATAAGAGTTTTTATTAATCAACGAGAATTTGTAAAAAGCAGGGTCAGTGCATCATTTTCCGCTAAGTGTCGTTACATATAAAGCAGAGAGCCACCGGCCGACATATACACATACACACTCGTAATGATATCGCTGCCAGTTCTTTCGACCTCCCTTTGCATTTTCGTTTCGGTCGTTGGACAAGACAAGCGTCGTTGTTGTTTTTCGCAGCGTTTTCGGTATTCTGGCTGAGCTTCTGCTACCCTTTCAATTTTGTGCGTACGGCGTATTAGTGCCGAAAAATTAACAAATAACAAATTATTTTTATTTTGTTTTTTCGAAAATTCAAGACAAAACGAGATGGAATAATGCGGAGTACATCCCGAACACAGCAGTATTTGCAAGAGGGTCGATACTCTCTAAATCCAGTCGAATTAAGATGTCAATCAGAATCAAATCGAAGCAAAAGACGCAGAGGATTTGTTCCGCGAGGAACTGGAAGAAACTGCCGTAATGGCAAAATCATTACTGATTTCGCTAATTAGCAAAGGCTGGCGTATGAGCGGCGATGATGCTGCTCCGCCGGTGAACCGCACTTCCCAATGCCGTTTGCCGAGCGTTGCTCTTCCAACCTTCAGCGGAAAGCACTCCGAATTCAAAAATTTTAAAAGCCTTTTCTAAACGTTTTTCGACAAAAATGATGCTCTGCACGATATTGAAAAATTAAATCATTTAATATCGTGTCTGGCTGCGGCTAATTACCCTCAAAGCCCTGGCTAGCCTGAAGCGGGCGATAATGATTGTCTGATTTTCTTCGATAATATATCGACCCTTTTCAATCTGCCGCAAATGTCTCGGCCATCAGCTACAGCATTGAGAAACCTGATCGACGCACGACTCTTTATTATTTTCTGCTGACTATTGGGTATGACAAACGGATAACGAATGCCATCCTCATCCATATAATACTGAGCAAAGTCGATGCAGGAACACAGAAAGAGTGAAATGAATAGTTAGACTATACTTCGCTTTCCTTTTGGAGCGAATGTGAGACGGCTCTGGATAAACGATACCAGCACATGGTCGCCAAAGAGGCTTCCAAGCCCAAAAATGTTCAGCCTAGCAATACGTTCCCGAAGAAGAGTGGAAATAAAAGTTTTTCGTTGGTCGCTGTCAGGGACGACCCAGCCTTAAACGTGCAGCAGAGGTTCGATTTTGCGAAAAAAGCGCCCTTATGCATTAACTGCCTTCGCAAGGGTCACACTGTTAAAAAATGCAAGTCGAACCGGTGCAGGG
This sequence comes from Drosophila eugracilis, assembly GCF_018153835.1. Classification (NCBI taxonomy): domain Eukaryota; kingdom Metazoa; phylum Arthropoda; class Insecta; order Diptera; family Drosophilidae; genus Drosophila; species Drosophila eugracilis. The sequence goes on from NW_024573549.1 coordinate 31,721, forward strand.
TGTGCAAATTTTCTCAGCACACATTGTTGCACAGATACTCTGCTTATATAAATCGCTCGTTGCCGCCTCCTCCTCAGCCCCCGCCCACGCAAGAGTCCCCATCCACTTCGCGTGTTTTGCATGCGACTGTATCGGATTAAGCTTTCGGACAGCTATCGTGAGCGTGTTAACGAAAAGTGACGAAATTGTGATGGCTCGAGCCTTGCTTGACTTTGGTTCACAAGTAAATTTTGTGTCCGATGAGCTCGCTCAGTGCCTTGAAATTAAAAGAGAGGACATGGGAATACGTTTGCGAGGCATTGGTGAAACTAGTGTTCAAGTAACAAAAAAAATGCACGCATTAGTGAAGTCGCGAATATGAAGCAGTCAGTTGTCGTCCGATTTTTATGTTTTAAAATATATTTCTGGTTATCATCCGGATCAAGCGGTTAACACCAGCGGGTGGAGGGTACCTGAATATATTCAATTAGCAGATCCATTCTTCTTCAAGCCCCAAACAATTGACATACTTTCCGCGCAGATTCATTCTTTGAAATTCTGTCAGTTGGCCAGATAAAGCAGGGGCCTGATCTTCCCATTTTACAAAAAACGTTTCTCGGCTGAATAGTGTCAGGGAGATGTTCCTCGGAAAACAAAATAAAGGCAGAAAATTCGGTACATCTCAGCTGTCAGGGGAGGACTTGTCGCCTAAGGCTAAACTCCATACTCCTGAGCAGTAACTTTGTGAACAACACTATGAGAAAAAAATACTCAAAGACTGTCGTCTGGGAGATTTTCGGTTCGTCTGCCGTTCAAATTTGACCCAATAACTCTTGGTTCGTTATATGAAGTTGCGAAACGTAGATTTTTGTCGCTTGAAAGGAGATTGTCAAAAGATCCTTCGTTAAAGAAAATTTTGTACCGGTCCTGCTTCGGGGTGCCTGGGACAGTTCACCGGATACCAGCAGTTCGTTCCAACATTTGGTTTGATGTCAGGCGTGGTTGCTGGAAAAGAAGATTCCACCCAGAGTAGGACGCAGCTGGTTCGGTTAAGTTAGACCATATCTTAGTTGTTTATTTCATTTCTAGGGTTACAGAGTCAAGGTTCGTCTGGTCGTCGCCAGGCGGTCTGCGGGACCGGGAGGGAGAGCTTCCGAAGGAGGGTAGCCGGGTGTCCGATGCTCCGCAGGGTGCCGGGGGGGAGGCCGTATGGGGACAGGGCCAGACCGTCTGGGCGATCCGCTAGCTAAAGAAAGAAGAGACAAATGGAAACGAGGGAATGGGTGACGGCCCGAGGGCCGGTTACGCGAGCGAGTGTGAATGTAATGAGGAAAAGACTATGGAGTCGGTATGATAAAGAATGACTAGAAACCCAGAGGGTCTCGGGTGAGAGATGACACGATGCCCTTTGGGTCCGACGTGTGAGCGATGCAAAGCCCCGGTGGGGCTGTTGCTAGAGATGACGCGAGGCCCTTGGGGTCCGAGGCATAAGAACTGCAAAGTCCCTGTGGGACTCCTGCGGGAGAAGACGCGAGGCCCTTGGGGTCCGACGCGTAATAGATGCAAAGTCCCTATGGGACTCTTACGAGAGATGACGCGAGGCCCTTGAGGTCCGACGCGTACGAAATGCAAAGCCTGGTAAGGCTGTTGCGAAAGTGCCTGGCAGTGATCCGGTGGATCTGCTGCGGCAAACATCGGCGAGTGGCCGATGGTATGACCGAGGTCGGATGTATTGGAATTTAGCCCTTGGCTAAATTCAACCAAAAATGACTAGTGCTGGTGAGGTTGCCTAACTGCGGGAGAGGGCTGATCTTACCTGGGTGAGATCCACCGCAACAAGTGACTCTTCCCAGAAACCGGTCCTCCTTATATACCCCGTAGTGTAACCGTTCGGCCCGGCGGTGTGACCGATCGTGGTTCACTAAGGCGCGCCCGCGCATTCAAATTCAAATCTTATTTATTTAATAAATCAACAAGCGAATACTTCAGTGTCATTTCTCCTTAAAACTATGAACAAATTATCCTAAATACTTCATGACTTGACTTTCTGGCTATTCCTATTTCTTATATATTATTCTCCTTCTTATGCGCCCCGGGCGTCATACTACCTCCCCGTTTTTATGTGCGGCTGGCGTGTGGGGCCGGATAATGCATTTGAATTTTCGAATTGGTCCATGTTTCCTGTAACGATGAGAGCGGTAGTTTGGTTACTAAGGTTATTGGGATTTGCTTTGATCGGGTTAGTGTTACTTTGATACTCTTTTAAATCCGCCACGTATGCCCGTTTTTTACTTGTGCGCCCCTGCTTCCTTAATTCAGCTATTACCGGTGATGGAAAACCCTGTACCTATCATGGCCCGTCGTATTTTGGCGCTAACTTCGCGTTAAACTTGTCTATCGCACTAGATAGGAACTGTGTTCTGCACCACACTAATTGCCCTAATTTGGGCTTCCATACCCTTTTCCGTAGGTCATAGTGTCGTTTCTGGTTTTCCGCGGCGTCTTCCATATTCCTGTAAGCTTCCGACCTGGTATTCTTCAGTCGGTCCCATCTTTCGGGAATCGATTCTAATACCAGACCGGAGCCTTTCGTAACTTTGTCGAACAGTGCTCCGGGCAACCGCAGCTCTTTTCCATAGAGTAATTGTGCCGGGCTATGCCCCGTTGACTCCGAGGTGCTGCTGTTATACGCGAGCATTAACTCCGGTAGGTTTTCGTCCCATCTGGTTTGTTCCCCTCCTGTCAATTCCGCTATCATGGTTTTCACTGTGCGGTTCGTGCGCTCGGTCGGGTTTTGCTGCGGTGTGTACGGTGCGGTGAATTGCTGTTTTATTCCCCAGTGTTCCATGGCCGCCTTGGTCTTCCTGCCGGTGAAGTGCACTCCGTTATCAGATATCAGGATCTTAGGGGCTCCAATCCTCGCTATGACCTTTTCCCGGAATACTTCTACCCACTTCGAAAATTTATCCACGATCACTACCAAAATAGTATTCCCGTGTCGTGTCCTTGGTAGTGGGCCCACAAAATCCACACATAGGGTTTCCCATGGGGTCTTGGCGATCTTTGTCAGCATCTGTCCCGCTGAGTGTTGTTGCGACGTCTTGTACTGCTGACAGGTTTCGCATGTCTTCACAAAGGTCACGATGTCCTTCTTCATACACGGCCAGAAATACTGCTTTGCGACCCTTCTGAGTGTTTTGAATATCCCTAGGTGGCCTGCCGCCTCCTGGCAGTGGTTCTCTCGTAGTACCGCCTGTACCTCTTCTCCCGCGACGCACAGCTTCCAGGGGTTAAGGTCTCTCTCCTTGGAGCCCTGCTTGTACAATCTGCCGCCCTCGATCCTATATTCCTCGTCTCCGGGGTTCTTCTGGCAATCCTTGTATTTCTCTTCTAGCCAACCCTGTCCTGTTCTTGCCATTTTTACCTCGACTGGTGGTGCGCGTGATAATGCGTCTGCCACGGCGTTTAGTTTCCCCTTGCGGTATCTTACCTCAAATTGAAACGGTTGTAAGCCTAATGCCCACCTTGCCACTCTGCCTGAAGGACTTTCGATTGAATTCAGCCATCTGAGGGCCTGATGGTCGGTTATTACTACGAACCTGTAACCTTCCAAGTACATCCTGTATTTGTGGATGCTCCAATATATAGCGAGATATTCTTTTTCCGTGGCACTGTAATTCCGCTCCGCTTGGTTCAACCTCCTGCTCGCATATGCTATCACTCGTTCCCCCTCTGGGTTCTCCTGCGTTAGCACTGCCCCTATCCCGAAGTCACTGGCATCCGTTTGCAATACGAACTGCCTAGTGAAATCGGGGCACGCCAACACCGGTGCCCGTGTTAAGCTGGTTTTTATTTGATCAAATGCTGCCTGATGTCGAGGTTGCCAGTCGAACTTTCTCCCTTTCCGTATTAGCTCTTGGAGCGGGTCCGCCTGTTCCGAGAACACCGGTATAAATTTCCTGTACCATGACGCCATTTCCAAAAAGCTGTGGACTTCCTTGGTTGTGCCTGGCGTTGGTAGTTCCCTTATGACTGCCACCTTATCCGGGTCTGTCTGTATTCCTTGATCGGTCACGATATGTCCCAGATACCTTAGATATTTTTGAAAGAAATGGCATTTTCCTGCGTTGATTTTTAGGTTCTTCTTGGAGCCTCCTAAACACCTCCTGTAGCTTCTCCAGGTGCTCCCGCCTATTCCTTCCAATTACCACGATGTCATCCAGATATGCCAATGCGAACGGCTCCATTTCTGGCCCTATGATGGTATCCAAGGCTCGTTGGAACGTTGCCGGTGCCGTGGTGAGACCAAATGGCATTACCTTCCATTGGAACAGCCCTCGTCCTAGTACCGTAAATGCCGTGTACTGCTTACTATCCTCGTCCATGGGTATTTGCCAATACCCTGCCTTCAGGTCGATTGTTCTTATGAACTTGGTCTCCCGGAGTTGGTTCAATATGAAATCCATCCTTGGTACCGGGTATGCGTCTTTTTCCGTTTTCTCGTTTAGTAACCTGTAGTCCACACACATTCTCCATTCGTTGTTTTTCTTCCGTACCAAGACTACCGGTGCGCTGTACGAGCTTCGTGAGGGTTCTATCAGCCCCTGGTCCAATAGTTCATCCACCTGTTCGTTTATAATGGCTTGCTGTTTTGGGTTGCGCGGGTAATAGCGTTGTTTCACTGGTCTTTCGTCCTTCATGTATATTGTGTGCTTTGCGATCGTACTGCATCCCTTCATCCTTTCAAACACCATCATTTGTTCCTCCAGGAATGTCTAGATCTCCTCCCCGGATGGCTCCGTTTTTATTCCTGCTTCCTCCCGCTGTTTCCGTTTTGGTTCCTCCTGAGGCTCTCTGATGGTTATTTCCTGGTGGTCGCATCGTATTATAGTTCCTACTTTTGCCAAGAAGTCCATCCTCAGCAGCATTCCTCCTGTCACCTGGTCCAAGATCAAGAAACTTAGCTTGAATCGCTTGCTCCCGAACTGGACGAGCGTGGTGAAACTCCCCATTACCTTTTGCCTTGTTCCGTTCGCTAGGCTTATTTCCTCCCTCGCCTCGTTCCACCTACCCTGCTTCCTTAGGTTTTGATAACTTCCCTGGTCGATCACGCTTCTTGATGCCCCGGTGTCCACTATTCCCTTCGCCCTTCTTGTTCCGATCCTTACCTCTGCCGTTGCCTGGAATCCATCGTAGCTTATCCCTCCTCCTCCCGCCGGTCCTTGTGCTCGGTCCTGCGCTGCCAGAGTCGCCTGCTCCAGCCTCCTGTTGACGTCCGGCCGGGCTCTACAACACTCCGTTGTCCTCCGATCGTTCCTCCCGCACACCCAGCAGAATAACCTTGGCGGGTTGCCGCACGCCCTCGTGGCGTGTCCCGTTCCTCCACACCTCATACAGATCTCTGGCCTTCGGCGTGGCCCCTTGTCTCTGCCGGTTGACCCTGACTTTCCGTCGCCTCAATTTCCCCCACCTCCTCTGCTAGTGTTAGCAACTCTGTTAGCGACGCAAAACCTGATCTTCGTGCATAAAGCTTTATTTTGCTCCGACAGTTCTTGTAGATCCTATCAAGTTTTTCTTTTTCTGAGTAACCGGTGAATCTCATCAGCTTTCTCAGTTCCATCGCATATGCCCGAGTGGGTTCCTCTTCCTTCTGTCGGAGTTGGCCGATTTTTAAATCCAGTTGCTCCTGGTACCTTGGCGGTAGGAAGTACTCTAGGAGTTCCCCTCTCAATTCTTCCCATGTCCTTACCCGACTTGGCGTCGTATTCCACCACTCTTCTGCGGCGCCTTCCAAGATAAAAGGCATCGTCTGTACCAATTCATCCTTGTCTATGCCATATCCTATGGCCCATTCTTCCATCTTGCCTAGGAACTCCAGTGGGTTGGATGTGCCCTGGTACCGCATTCCCCAACTTCTTACTCTGTCCAGAGCTTCCACTTTCCTCCTGTCTCCAATGCTCTGTGCTTCCTCTTTCGTGGCCGTCCTTTTGCTGTCCGGCTCGACCTGGGCACCTCCACCCGGTATTTCCATCTTCTTGTACTTGCTTGATACCTCCATTAATCTTGTCCTGATCTCCTCTGTGTGCTCCGTGCTCTTCGTGTATGTTGACAGTCTTTGTCTTAGTTCCCTTGATCCTCCGCTTGGGTCTACGCCGAATTCACTCGCGTATTCTACCAGCTCTGCTTTTGTAGCCTGGTATACCCAGCTCGACATTACTCTCTTAGTGTCCTTCTTCCTGCAACCACTTCAACCTGTTTGGGCGCCATGTAACGGTCCTGCTTCGAGGTGCCTGGGACAGTTCACCGGATACCAGCAGTTCGTCTTAGTTGTTTATTTCATTTCTAGGGTTACAGAGTTAATTCACAAGGTTCGGCTGGTCGTCGCCGGGCGGTCTGCGGGACCGGGAGGGAGAGCTTCCGAAGGAGGGTAGCCGGGTGTCCGATGCTCCGCAGGGTGATGGGGGGGAGGCCGTGTGGGGACAGGGTCAGACCGTCTCGGCGATCCGCTAGCTAAAGAAAGAAGAGACAAATGGAAACGAGGGAATGGGTGACGGCCCGAGGGCCGGTTACGCGAGCGAGTGTGAATGTAATGAGGAATAGTCTATGGAGTCGGTATGATAAAGAATGACTAGAAACCCAGTGGGTCTCGGGTGAGAGATGACACGAGGCCCTTTGGGTCCGACGTGTGAGCGATGCAAAGCCCCGGTGGGGCTGTTGCTAGAGATGACGCGAGGCCCTTGGGGTCCGACGCGTAAGAACTGCAAAGTCCCTGTGGGACTCCTGCGGGAGAAGACGTGAGGCCCTTGGGGTCCGACGCGTAATAGATGCAAAGTCCCTGTGGGACTCTTACGAGAGATGACGCGAGGCCCTTGAGGTCCGACGCGTACGAAATGCAAAGCCTGGTAAGGCTGTTGCGAAAGTGCTTGGCAGTGATCCGGTGGATCTGCTGCGGCAAGCATCGGCGAGTGGCCGATGGCAGTGCTCCCTCGGTATGACCGAGGTCGGATGTATTGGAATTTAGCCCTTGGCTAAATTCAACCAAAAATGACTAGTGCTGGTGAGGTTGCCCAACTGCGGGAGAGGGCTGATCTTACCTGGATGAGATCCACCGCAACAAGTGACTCTTCCCAGAAACCGGTCCTTCTTATATACCCCGTGGTTGCCGCCAGTGTGCCCGTTCCCGAAAATCCCTTTATGTAGTGTGACCGTTCGGCCCGGCGGTGTGACCGATCGTGGTTCACTAAGGCGCGCCCGCGCATTCAAATTCAAATCTTATTTATTTAATAAATCAACAAGCGAATACTTCAGTGTCATTTCTCCTTAAAACTATGAACAAATTATCCTAAATACTTCATGACTTGACTTTCTGGCTATTCCTATTTCTTATATATTCTCCTTCTTATGCGCCCCGGGCGTCATAATGTATCTGGATTTCATAGAGGGATATGAATCACTGGGTCACATGGGCTCTACTAATGATAAAATTCCACATGGCCCACACTATTTCATTCAGCACCAATGCGTGCTGCGGACATTGACGCAGGTTGCGTTGAATGACATACTGATGATAACCCTACGATTCAAGAGGAGCTATATTCTACGCTGCTTCGGTTCAGTATGAACAAGTTTGCCCTTGCTGCGGACATTAAAAAAATGTACCGCCAAGTGATGGTCGACAAAGCTGACCGAAACTTCCAACTCATAGTGTGGAGGCGAGATCCTTCTGAGTCTCTGAACATATGAAACTTTGCCAGCTCCGTTTATGGCGATCCGGTGTTTAATGCAGCTTGGAGAGATGGTGCAAGCTATGTATCCAAATGCTGCGAAGGTCATTCAGAAAGATTTCTATGTTGACGATCTGTTGACAGACGCAGTAATCGTTGGGCAAAGCCTTTAAGATGAAATGTCTCTGGTTTTGCAAGTGGCAGGTTTTGAATTGGATAAGTGGTTTTCAAACTGCCCAGAGATTTCCGCATCTGAGAGCGCTGTTATACCATTTTTGGCTGACTCAGACGTAACCAAAACCCTTGAAGTGGTTTGATTACCTGGCAAAGATTACTTACAATTTCGGTTGGTTTCTTTCCATGATTTTCGTGCGTCAAAACGAAACATACTCTCGGTGAGTGCGCGGCCTATTATGTCCTTTGGTCACAAAGGCAAAGATGCTTTTATAGGAGCTGTGGATTCAAAAAATATATTGGGACGAGTTGCTACCAATGCAGTTACTATCGTCGTGGGAAGCCTTTAAGGCAACTTTGCTTCAACTGCCGAATGTTATGGTACAGCGATTCGTTCACACAGATCCGCAGGTTCCGACTGACATACACGGCGAGCATATGGAGCGTGCATCTACGTTCGCACTAAAACTGCTAAAGGTTTAAATGTGTCATTACTGACACCCAAATCATAAGTAGCTCCCCTCAAGACGAAAACTTTGCCTCGCCTTGAGCTGTGTGCAGCTCACCTTTTAGCAGATCTTCTTAATCGTGTACGGTCACTAATTAATTGCCCAATAAGTAAAGTTGTCCTATGAACTGACTCCGAGATCACTCTGCATTGAATTAAATCCCAACCCTCGTCGTTGTCCGTTTTCATCGGAGAAAGCAATTTGGCGACATGGCGACAATGAAGAGCTAATCACGTCCATGTGGTTCGCTGGGCCATCGTTTTTACTCGAGTCAGATAGCAATTGGCCTGTAAACTCACACTTCGAACCAGCTTCAGAAGCGGTTACGCAAGTCGGCGTTAACTCTGATCGCTACAACAGAGCATAATGAATCGGGCGCGTGGTGGAAGTGCACGTCGGCGCTGACGGCGAGGTCCGAGTGGCAGACGTGAAGTCAGCGGAGGGAACGCACCGGCGCGCCATCAATAGATTGGCGCTTCTATAATATCTCGTTGAATAAAATAAAAATCTTATTAAGTATTCACATCTCCTTCACAGCGAACGGTCGTGTTTTTGTTTTTGTGTTTTCTTGTGCGATCAATAATAATTGTATTTTATCCCGAGCACCACGTCTTTTCTCAGATTACTTAATCTACCTTAAAACTTTAACTGTTTTCGATTCGGCGTCGTGCAGTGCATTATTGTTATTCGCATGCATAAAATATGTATTGGATATTGGATATGCGTGGAGCGGAACAGTTGTGCTAGAATTCCAAGAAAAGCAGCAAGAATCATCGGCGTGGAAAGTTTCCAATTGGATGTGTTTCCAAAGGTCTATGTTTTAAAGGAAAATTGCAAATAACGGATGTGTTCCATTTCTACGTGGCAGACGGATTCAAGGCAAAAGGATCGGGAATCTATGTGAACCCGTGGAACCACGCAAAAGGATCGGGAATCTATGTGAACCCGTGGAACCAAGCAAAAGTGATCGGGAATCTATGTTAACCCGTGGAACCAAGCAGAAGGATCGGGAATCTTAGTGAGCCCGTGGAAGCAAAGCAGACGCACAGGATTCTTAGTGAGCCTGCGGCCGCAGAAGTCTCAGGAGAAGTGTCTAGAAGCCAGAGCACATATACACATACACAGGAGTTGTGTGTGTTGGTGAATTTCAAGCCTCGCCAGGTCCATATGTATAGTTGTCTCGCTCACGAGGTTGTTATTGTTGTTACGTTCGCACAAGAGAACTGCCAATTTAGCTAAAGGAAATTCAAGAACAGTAAATAATGCCAAGAAAGCGGATCTTAAAGGCGACGAGTTAAGGTTCCTGCTGCGTTCGAGAAACGTGTTAGTTTCACAAGAGCAGAGTTGGTTCAAAGGGTTATAGATTTTGAACAATCGGAAGACGTAGAGCTGCCAGCAGCAGTGGGGCTTACCATGCAGCAAGAAGAAGCGATGTCACCGCAGTCAGCTGCAATTTCTCAATTGCAGAACGAGATGAAGGAGCTAAAAGGCATAATAGCTCAATTAGTGACCCTTCAAATGCAGCAATGCAGCACCAGCAGAAGCACCAAATCAGCAGCAGCGCCACATCATCGATTTGGACATCGATGAGATCAGCGATCAGGAGAATTCCTACGCAAGCTACCAGCAATATAAGTCAAGCATCAGTCAAGGAAATTGCCAACACATTGCCAGAATATGATCCCAGCGACGACAACGCCATTTCAGTCAATCAGTTCATTGATCGCGTCAACAATCTCAGCGAAGCAGAGGTCATAAGATACGTCCGCTCAGGTCTACAGCATCGAGCATTGCAAAACAGTATTGCAGCCATTCATTTCTCCACCATACGGCAACTCCGTTACGCAGCCGAGTCTTATTTTGTAAACAGAGGTCGTTCATCTGCAAATAAGAAAGAATTTTCAACAAAAGCCAGTACCTTTGAGCAATAACCAGACAGCGATGATAAGCCGCCCAGGTCGAAGGAACCCGTGAAGTGTTACAATTGAGCAGACGACGATCTATTGCAGGAGGACTTCCTTTTGGGACAGGACGTCAGCATCAGCGCTCACCTCGAGCTGAATTTCGAGTCAGAGGAGTCACGGATTGAACGAGCAGTTCATCAGCCGATAACCCCTGCAAGCGATACCTAGATCGCAAAACTTCTGGACAATTTCCACTACGAAATCGAAAGTGAGCAAATGCGCAGCTTGCTGGAGAAGTTTGCCGATGTTTTCTCGAAAGGATTAGAAGGCATTGGAAAGACAAGCGTAGTCAAAGCAGGCATCATCGTCGAGAGCAGTCAGCCAGTAGCTCAAGCCCCATATCGAGATTCCGAGCCAAAGAAGGAAGTCGTCAGCAAAATGGTTGACGAGCTTCTGAAACAGGACATCAGCTCAGCATCCACATCCGAGTACGCCAGCACGGTGGTGCTCATCAAGAAGCTAAATGGTAGCGATCATATGTGTGTCGATTATCGCCGCCTAAACAAGCTGATTAGGAAGGAAAATTTCCCATTACCGAACATCGAGGAGCGTTTGCAGGAAGCTAAAAAGATTTAAATACATTTCATCCCTGGACCTCAACAGTGAATATTATCAGATTGAGATAGCCCCAGTGAGTCGAAAGTTTACTGCCTTCATCACCACAGACGGATTGTACGAATTCAAGCGACTTCCATTCGGTTTGAAAAACGCGCCCGCTGTTTTCAATCGACTCATGGCCGAGCTACAGAAGAGAGTAAAGAAAGTTTTTGGGTTTCACCGGTTATTTCCGCAAATTTGTCGCTGGAGATGCCATTATATCAGCACCGCTGAGAATCCTATTGCGCAAGGATCAGCCATTCATCTGGGAAGCGCCACAGGAAGATGCCTTCCACGAGCTGAAGAGTTGCCTGATCTCGAATCCAGTTGTCACCAGTTTTCGCCCAGATACCGAATTGGAACAGCTAATAGCAGATGCTGCGACTTCAGTCAACGATCACCGAGCTGCTGCCAAGAGACGCTACGATGCCAAACATTCAAAGCCAACTGTATACAGCCTTGGAGACCTTGTGTTGGCCGAGAACGAGCCGTTCAGCACAGGAACATTACGTAAACTGGAGCCTCGCTACAAAGGTCCTTTTATTATCAGCAGAGTCCTGCCAAACGACAGATATCTAGTCGAAGTTTTCCCTCACGCCCAACGGAAGCAGAGACACTACAAGTCGGTGTATTCGTCCGACAAGATAAAATAGTGGTGCGAGCTACCACCAGATGACCCAGATGAAGACGACCATTTGGAAGATGATCCTGCGAGGACGCAGAGTTTTGTCAGGAGAGGCAGACTGTTAACAGCGCCTAATTCGCATCCATATCGCTAGCCCTAGTTAGTAGTGTTGCCAAGGGACGATAGAAAGAGCTAGAAGAAAACTGGATAAGAACAACGTGTGCAGAGCGATTTTAGTTTTAATTCCTACTCAATTATCCACATAATAATAAACTACATACCACTCAAAAGGATACCCTCTCACACAACTCTTTGTCTTAACTTCTACTCTTTTATACCGTCTTAGCTCTTGATAACACTCTCTCACTCTATCGCTCTTACTGTTTCTCTTATACACCCCTTCCTCCACCAAGTAATATGTTTTGGCACAGGAGTGGATGTTCCTTAGCCGCCAAGAAGAAGATAGGTTGATAGTTCTTTATTTAATTTATATGTATTCTTAAGTATATCTCTATGCTCACTTAGTCTGGAGCGCGGAGGTATATGCACATACATGAGCTCCACTCGTGTTACAATTATGCCGACTCATGCTTTTACTGCGTGTGGGCCATAATATAAACACTGGGACAAAGTGTTGTCCCAGTTAAGAGATGCCTCTGCAACTTGCCACGAAGGTACATCCGACCACGCCCACTCTAACGCCCACAAACCGCGGAAAACTGTGGCGTCTATAATATTATTATGAATGCCTTCGTTTGACATTGAATAACTTATTTCTGTTATATCTATCGATTTACCAAAGATTTTTTAAATCGGAACATTATTTCGCTATCTATGAAGAAATTAAGGTTATAAGGCCTCACATGGGCAGTGACGTCACTATCAGTTACTCAACATGCTTCCTCTGACAATAGGTGGCGCCTTGTGAATTCCCACTAGAAAAATTAATGTTTTAAAATTGTGTAAAACAGTAAGTATATAGTCGCGGCAATGGACTCTTATTTTATTATGTAAATATTTACATTGATCTTCAATAATTGAATTTTTATATTTTGTAACCATGACCGTAATGAACGTCTTCATTGGACCGTACTTTAGAATAATATCTTCAAATATAGCTTTTGCTAGTGTATTTGGACTTTTATTTGGTATAGGTATAGCTACTAGGTATTTAGTTAAATCGCTGATGAGTGTTACTGCGTATTCGTTTCCATTATTCGATTTTAGAAGTGGACCAATAGTATCTACAAATACACTTTCGAAAGCTCTTTGTGGAGTTTCGGTTATAGTTAGTGGGGTCTTAGTATGTTTAGTCGTTTCCGACTTTTGTCATTTCTTTATGTACTCTTTTATGCCTTTAGACATATTTTTCCAGTAATAGTGTCTCTGGAACTTGGCCAAGGTTTTTGTAATGCCTATATGACCACCTTTTATTGGATCGTCATGGAATGTAGACAATACACCGGTCACCGGTGCCCATAACTTTAAAATTATCAATTGAAACATGTTCAAAGATATTTTCCCACGTGATTTGAATTTGATTTGGCTGACTTTGTGAATACCGGCCTGCTTTTCATGTCTTTGAAAGAATTGACCTAAGTCGATGGTCCCATTAGTATACAAATCTCTAACATCATATCTTGCTGTAATTTTCTTTCCGTACTTTAATAAAAACATTTTATTATTTACATGCAAGGTCACTACTTTACGTACTTCATCATTATTAATGACTTCATATACGTTGGGCTTTGAAGCTTTATCTATAGATTGCTTATGTATTTCAACTTGTTCTTTTCCTTCGCAGGAATTTTGTCTACTTTGGTTTCTGGTAGTGTCTTTTAGAATTGTATTTTTTGTTTGTACATTTATGTCTGTGATGGTTATTTTATAGAGCCCATCGGCTACATAGTTATCTTTACCCTTTATTCTACCGTAAGATTATATTCCTCCAATTCAAGTTTTGAGTTAGGACTGTTCCACAAGCGTATTTGCTAGCATATGTGATTATGCTAAATTCTTTGACAAAATTTGGGTATTGAAACAGAGTAGGGTTTATTAATGATGATTTAAGATGTCTGAAATGTCATCGATTCTACGGAGTGGAAATTTTTCAGACAAGAGTTTTTTATTAATTTGACTATAGTCAACTACTAATCGCTATTTATTATTTTCCCAATTTGGAAGTGACTTTTTTGGTACTAATTAAAGTGGTGATAAGGTGATACAGAGGGTTCAACTTTTTTTATCATTGATGAGTTTTTGGACTTGTTTTTCGATTTCGTCTTGTTGACTATGAGGATTTCTATAATTTTTTATATATATGGGTTCACCATCAGTTAATCTCAGCTTTTGTTTAAAAAAATATTTTTATTTTTTGATCTGTGTTTGTGGAATTTAGAAATCTTATATATGCATTTTGGACTTTTGCTATGGTATTTGCGATATATGTAGATACCATGCAGAATTTCTTGGAATTCGGAATAAATACACTGTCTTCCTGAATTTATTTCGATTTTTCGGAAGACTTGGGATCTTGCTGGCAGAATTACGGAGTTGTTGCCAAAACTGTATGATATTGGAACATAAATCGGATATTTGAGGTTAATTGGTGTAAATATAAGCCATTCTTCAGGCTGCTTGAAGTCTAATTGACAGTTGTATCTTTTGATAAAATCGATTCCTAGTATTCCATCACATGGAATAGCGAATTGCATATTTACGATATGGAAATCATGTGGAATTCTGTACTTGGACTTTGCATTTCAATAGAAGTTAAGCCTTTTGATTTGGTAACTTCCTGAATTATACTCTGTGATTATCTTGAATGTTTTTAAAATTATCAAAATTTTCCTTTAATATGAATATTTCCGCACCTGTAATTATTATGAAAAGTAATTCTTTTCCTTTTGCTACGTCAATGAAAGTGACGAATGTATTTTGACTGAGATTTATAGTGTGAATTTTGATGTTGTTTACTGTCGTGTATTTAAAGTTTGGGACTTTCCCGAATTCGTTTGGGCTACCTTTACGTTGTTATTGTGGTTGTTACCATTACCGTTATTTTTCCTGTTTCCGCCGCGATTGTTTTCACCTCGGTTGTTGTTTCTGTAATAATTATTATTTTGGTTTTTGTTATTTCTGTTATAATCATTGTTTTGATTATATCCGTTATTCTGGTAATATCCGGTTTTGTTATAATTACCTCGATTATTACCTCTACCGCGATAATTGGTTTTGTAATTATTACCGCGATAATTATTTCCCTGTTGGGTGTACAATATGGAATTGGCATTGCCTGTCATTTCAGTACTACATTGTATGTACTTGGTGACGACTTCGTTCATGGTCGCAAAATTGCCTGTTTCCAATATTGTTTTGAGGCGGCCATGCTGAATTTATCAGCGTGTTCCGCCGATAGGCCTTCATCAATATACGAAGCTTCTAGGAGCTTTTGTAGGTTGTCGGTTTCTGTAGTGAATTTTTCTGCACTTTTACCTTTTTGGCTTGTTTTTGCTATTTTCGCTTTAACTACGTCGAATGTTTTTCAGACTATAGTATCTTGCAGTTTTTTAATTTTAGATTTTATTGTGGTTTCGTTTTGGACTCTGTATAATGTCGAATGTTCCTTCTGTAAGGTTAACCAACTTCAAAGCTGCTTCGAATCTCTGAAGGTGTATCCTATGCCCGTTAAAATCCGGAATGGCATTCGATATTTCTTTAATGTATGCCCTTTGAGCAATTGTTTCATCAGCCATTGTGGTTGGTTTTATTTCTACAATGCTGTTATTAAAATCCGAGTCGTTCAAGTCCTGGTCTGATAATTAAGAATGAATAAGGACTGCCAGAATAGTGAGGATGCTTATATCTTTTTTTCTATATCGGGATCTGTAGAGGTATAGTCGTCAGCTTCAGCTTGTACTGGTGGATCTGATGGTTCTGACTCTTTCTCGTTCTTTGCTCTATAGCTATTAGGTTATGCCGTAGTTTGTTTAAAAATTTGATACCTGATACCAATGGCCTTTGTTTAGCCTGTCTCTCTGGTCGTGTATTAGTATACGGATTTGATTTTTAGGGTCGGGGCGGTGCTCAAAACTTTCGCCTTCTGGGTACTTGAGCAATGTATCAAGGGAGAAAGGACTAAGTTGTACCTATCCATGTACTCATATTCAAATTCATTGATTAGTAGAGGCTCAGCTCCTTTTTCGATTAACGATAATATCCTATTCTAAATGTTGGGTTCCTTATCAGGAGTGATTCTAATGCACTCTGTAGTATTCATATTTGATATCGTTTTGTTTTATTTATTTTCATTGTATATGTTAAGTTTACTGCTTGTCCCAGTGTGCTGGGAGCGGTGAGCGGGGAGAGATCAGCTGATCACTCTCGCGCTTTGGGACGATGCGTGGGATCGCGAGAACGGAAGCGGGAATAGGGAAAAGGCAGTCATCTTCGGAAAGCGAGAGAACACGCACGTCGCCTCTAGCGCGGGACGCTATTTACGTATGTACACATATATTAATAAACGTGAGTTTTGTATCAAATACAATGGGACACAACCAGTACATGGTGGCCCATGAGGGGAACCTGCATTCGCAAACATAATCGAAAACTCTTAATTCTGTGTATATGAGCGCCGTTAGATCGCAACTGCGTTAAGTTTGCAAGTCAGCTCTGCATACCGCAAAAAGTGAAAAAGAAAGAAATCGGCGATACATAGACGCAGCTACGGAAGTTTCTGGATCTTTCTGGACGTTTTCTTCGCTTCTTTTGGCCTGGATTCTTGTGCATAACGGAATCGCAGCTGCACCAAGACTACAAGCCGGCGGCTCTTCGAATCACGGAAGAGGAGAACTGCGATACATAGGTGCAAGACGACAGTTTTTTGAATTTTGGAGACGTTCGTTGATCTTCGCTTCGTCTTGGGGTGTATTCTGGTATTCATAACTGAGTAAGTAGACAAGTTGTGTGCGACTATTAAATTATTATTTGGGGTGGTGAGTTGCGCGCGAAGTTCGGTTTTACACTGGTCAACATGAAAGCCGGATCGGATGCTCCTACTTTGGAGCAGTTGGTTAACTTGCAGGTGAATCGATTTCAGTCCGTGAAATCCCTGTTACAAAATTTAAAGAAGGATTCGCAATCGAGGAAAACGAGGATTTACCTGAAGCGCGTTTAGGGAGATGGATTCAGTGATCGTGAACCTGAAAGGATTCTCTGTGTCGCCCTATGCCACGAAGGATTTCCAGTCGATGTTCGAGGAGCGGTACATGGATGCCTATAGCGCTTTCGCGGACTATTTGGACAAACTTGTACCAGAGGCTCGTGCGCCTCCGCCGCCAGTGTCTGGGGACGCCGATGCGGAAGTGCGGCTGAACATGCCCCAGATGACGGTTACGAAGTTCTCCGGCGCGTGTGTTGATTGGCCAGGCTATTATGATTCCTTCACGAGCCTAATGCACAACAACGCCAATCTGAGTAGTATGCAGAAGGTGCAAGTCGCTGCCGAGGGACCGCGATAATGACATCCGTCAGATGCAGCTCATGGAAGAGAAGTAATCGGTGCCTTGGGGATTGATGATCAAGAGGTACAACAATCCTCGCCTCGTTTTCGCCCACCTCATGAATGCCATCTACGCGTTGCCTAGGGTACAGAAGGACAACACAGAATTAATACGGTCGATGTTAAGCATGGTCAATGTTTATCTGGCTGCATTCCGCCGCGTTCAAGCCTTGGACGGGGAATCGCAGCGCTGGCTGGCACATTACATAGCATCGAGGCTACCCAAGGAGACCCACAACGCTTGGGAGCACCATCAAGGAAGTTATGCCACAGTTCCATCTTACAGAGAATCATTTTTAAAAGATCGTGCCCTTTTGCGCTGCACGAGCTAAAGCTCAGAACACTCACCTTGGGTGGATCCTATCTGGTTTGGCGGACCGAGTGCGGGAAGCGACCCAGGTACGCTGTCATCGGGTGCTCTCGGACACCGAGGCATTGCTCAAGCGTTTCTGAGAGGTGGAGGCAGTTCCGGACCGTTCTTTAACATCGGAGGGGACCTCTGGTGCGAAGCCTTTTTTCAAGAAGACACATATTGGTCGATCGGATGGCCGTTACGTGGTACGGTTGCCCTTCAAAACTTACATCGATCCGACTATGGTTCTGGGAAGATCGCATAAGCTGGCGCTGAATAGATTCTTGCAGTTAGAACGGCGTCTGTCGAGCAGTCCGGAGAGGTGGAGCAAATATGTCGAGAAGATCGAGGAGTTCTTTGTCCTCAAGTAAATAGCACCGGCGGTGGACAGTGAAAGCATTTCGCTGATGCGTACTTCTACGCATAGGTATGTGGCTTCCTGCGTGCTGCCCCATTATGCGGTCTTTAAGAAGGAGCCGCAGTCGCCTAAACAAAGAAACGTTTTCGATGCCTCCGCAAAGACTAGCGACAGAGGATCTTTAAGCGACGCGTTGTGGACTGGGCCTGCCCTTCAGAACGACATGTCGCACGTGATACTGAATTGCGGGAAATATCGTTTCGTTTTTGCAGCGGATATCCAGAAGATGTATCGTTGTATAGATGTTGTAGCGAGCGGAGTATATAATTTTAATTCTATTTTAATTACATAAATACAAACTATTTAATTATTCGTGCCGGCTGGCGGTGCCTCGCGGCAGGAATAGAGCCGGTTGGTTGGGTATTGGTGACCATCCAGGATGGCAGCCACTGAAGTGTCGGGTAATCGCTTCGACTTTCTTCCCTAGTCCGAAGTTTACGGTGGGAGATACTTATCCCCGTTGTTATGGCCCTTAAGGCACGATAACCAAATTCAATAAGTAGAATAAATGTAACGGCTAAGGCCAGAGTTTTATAATTGAGCTAGTGCTCTCTATTCCAAATCCAAATTAAAACTAAAACTTAAGAACTAACAAAAGCTCATGCATAGCCGGATGCCCGTGGCAGACGCTGACCTTCACATTTTGCAGAAGTCAGACGATCGCTGTCAGCCAATGGAACGGAGCCACGGCTCGGAACGGTACAATGTGCTGGCTCAGCCTAGGGCCTACAAGGTGGACCCAATTTAGGGTGGACCATGCATGAGAGGAAAGTGTAATAATAATAATAATAAAAAATGATTAATATTAATAAGGGGAATAAGAATTGCCCTGCTCAGCCTAAGCTGGGAGTTGGTTGTTAACTACTCCCCCCTTAAATTGGACGCCGTCCTCGGTGACAGCCAATTCGTCGATGGACTTTTGTAGCTGGGCTGCCTCTCGTTTGCGCCTGCAGTGTTGTTGGACCAAGACCAAGCTGCATAGTGTGAGGCTGACGGCGACTCCTGCGGCGAACCAAATCCTCGGGGAACCTCCAGCCGACACGTCATCTCTAAGCTCCTGCATTAAACGCAGGTTATGCTCGTTCATCCGCTGTAACATTGGCAGACTCAGAATGTGATCGTGTCCCGTGATGTTAATTAAGGGGGAGGCCGCAATACCCGGGCTCTTATTCACGGTGGAGTTGAGGTTCAAATACACGGAGTCGTTGACCACCGCCTTTCTCCCGAAGGTGATGAGGTGGGTCCCAACTATGGTTGTTGTGGGACCGACATCGATGGTAATCCTCGTTAGTTTCTCGTTAATGATTATTACTCCATCGTCCACAATTGTAAGGGGTTCCAGATTGCTGGGCCGCGTCAGGCACGTAGCCGCCCCGCCTGCATGTAATTGCCTGGCGCGGGTGTCGTGAGACGCCTTTTTGGAAAATGTGGCCAAGTTGGTAGAAGCGCAATCGGAGACTGCTAGGATTCCGTCATCACATTCCGCCACGATGTTGTCTTCTATTTGTAGCATAGTATGGTAGTGTGCGACTGGGAAGAGCAGGACTTTTTACAAATACGCTTAACTCTAGGATACTTGACTATAACGTGGACAAGAACATTATTTTGGAAAATCTTAATCTAGATACATCCATAAGGCTAACTATTGGGACCTCCGTGAGCTGTTCGTCGAAAATAGCCTTTAGGTCATTATGATTGAAAATAGTAGGATTGATGATATTATTTTTAGCAAGCATGATAGTGAACATACAATTTTGGATTTCAGATATTAACATTCTATTTCTGGCTAGTAGTGTTTCGAACAAATGACCTGAATCAACAAGCCCGTGCTTTTTCTCCCAGAGGATCTGGTTTACTGTATCTGTGAGTAGATTGATGTGTTTCTGTGTCTCTGTGTTAATTATAACCTGTCTATTATTAGCCTCGATAAGCGATGCTTGATTGGTGTTAACTCTATTTAGATCATCCGCGTCGGGTGTACCCGCCACGACCTTAAGGACTGAGCCCAAAAAATCAAGGCTCCTGGCCATTCTATGGTTTATCTTAAGTTCCTCCAGAAGGTTCTGGGCATGTTCAATGTCTACTTCCAGCAGCTTCCTCATGTGGGAATGTGGGAACAGTTCCAGCATGCTGACCGTGGAGTCAATTATGCTGGTAAACTCGGACAGATTTATCGAGTCCCTAACCAGGCCGTACTGTTCCAATATTAAAACGTTTCCGTCTAGCACCGGGATGTATTTAGCGTGCGAGAAATCGGTTATTCTTGCGCTTGCGGTGGACAGCAGTATGATGGATATAATGGTGAGCCTGTGGGAATTATAGCAACGATTGGGGTTTAATATAAGGGCGACTGTGGCAGATGAAGTGCCTATCTAATGTTGTCCTTGTGGACCACCCTCCCCCTAATGAGAACAGATGTTCCCAGATCTGCTTCTACACGCTCTTCTGAATAATTTGTTCCCTACTCTTTTGTTGTTGCGCAGGTGCACTCTTTCACCGACTTCGAAGACTCTGTTCTGCCTTGAAGTATTAACCCTGTCTAGGTTGGATTGTTGTGCCTTGTCAATCCTGGCTTTAATTGCCAGCTTCATCTCATCGCTGCTGGTGTGGATGACCTCCACCGGCCTAAACTCTGTAACCGAATGTAGCGACGTGTTGTATTCTATAGTAGACCTCAATATTAGTTCCACAGCATCCTCAATTTTTTGATCAATCTTGAGGCATCTGGCAATTTCCGCCAGGGTACTGTGAAATCTCTCTACTTGGCCATTGGAGCTACTGTGTAGCGGTGGCGCATTGACAACATCGATGCTGTATTGGTTTTGCAGCAATGATGTGATTGTCTCAGAGTAAAAGGAGGCCTCATTGTCGCAGTATATGGTATTGGTGTTAGGATAATAATTTACCAGTTGGAGAATGGGTGTTCGTACATCTATTATTTCCCTAGAAGCTAAGAGCTGTACGACAGAGAATTTGGAAAATTTATCAATGCAAGTTAAGAAGATTTTTTTGTCGGTCGAAAAAATGTCGATATGCAACATTTCTCCAACGTATGATGGGATAGGCGTAATTCCTAATTCTTGTTTCTTGGGATGGCGGTCGTATTTGGCTTTATTGCAGACTTTTTGCGACCACTTCGCTAGCTAATTTGGACATGTTCGGGAAGAAGTAATCCCGGAGAATTTGTTTTGCGGTGTCTGGGCAGCCCTATGGGCGCGATTGTGCTCTGTGTTAGTGATCTCCAACTGTTCATTAGCGTTGGTTATGTCGCTGACAAAGGTTTTACAATGCCAGAACTTTGTCGCAGGAAATTCCTGCCTCAGGGCTTGTTGAATGTGAGCCAGGGAAGGGAAATGACAATGAATTGCGTTCACAACGTTGGCGTTAATGATCTCCTTAACGGATTCAACAAGCGAGTCCTTGTTATTAAAATTAATGATATGGCGAGTTCTATTTCCGAAGACTATGAAATCTCGCCGAAGCGGTTGGCCTGCTTCCTCCAAAATAATTTGGTTTCTAAAACAGTTCAGAGGTTTGTCTGTGGTCCCTATGGTGTATGAGAGCGAAAGCTCACTATGCACCGTAGCCGCGTCAGACTGGGCCTCAGCCTCTGAGTAATTCCGGGGTTGCCTCGATGGTGCGTCAGCTACCAGGTTTTGTTTTCCGGGTGTGTAAAACACTTTCCCGTTCCCACCAGAGGCTGGTGGTCTGTAAAGATCCGTACCTCATTGTTACCGTATAGGTAATTTTGGAGTTTGTCTATTGCCCAGACTATCGCCAACAATTCTCGTTCGTTGGTGGCGTAGTTCAACTCGCAGTCTTTTAGCGTGCGTGAAATCATGGTAATAGGTCTTTTATTTTGGGATAGTACCGCGCCTATTCCATTTGCTGAGGCGTCGGTGGTTAAGTCAAACGGTAATTTAAAATCAGGGTATGTCAAAATGACGTCTTCCGATGCCAAAATGTTACTAAGGTGGTCGAATGCATTTCGCTGGGTTATTAAACCTGAGAGCTACTTTTTTCGACATATTCTTGCTGACCGTCCCGTTTTCCCCTTTGAGGATGGCGGTCAGAGGTCTAGCAATGTAATCCTGCTCCTGTAATAGCTCACCAGGCCTAGGAAGGACCTGAGGCTAAACAGATTTTTTGGTTCTTGGAACTATTTTAACTTTTTCTTGGTCTGTTCTTGTTCCTCCTCTGGTGACAATGAACCCTAGGAACTCAACGCTTTCTTTAAAGAACTTAGTTTTTTCCCGTGCCACCCTCATGTTGGCATCAAGTAGGCGCTTGAGCACCGTGTCATTATGCTTGACATGTTCCGTCTCATTCTCGGAAAAGATGATAACGTCGTCGACGTAGACGTAGCATATTTTGACGATTTCTTCCCGCAGCACATCGTCGATGGCTCTTTGGAAAATGCTCCCTGCATTTTTTAGGACGAAGGGTAGTCGGCAGATTTTGTATTTCCCACCATTGACTGAGAACGAGGTCTTCTCTCGGTCCTTTTCAGCCAGGTATATTTGATGGTACCCTGACTTCAGGTCTAGGGTGGTCAAGAATTTGGCTTTCCCCAAGTTCGCTAGAATCATGGGTATGCTCGGCATGGGGTAGCGATCGGCGATTGTTCGCTCGTTCAGCTTCCTGAAGTTGATTACTAATCGCTTCTTCTTGCTGCCATTGTCATCAGTCCCTTTTTTGTCAACCACCCATGTAGGGCTATTGTATGGGGATCTGGACGGTCTGATTATGCCATTTTGCAACAGCTCTTTGATTTCATTGTTTACAAAGTCTGCTGCCCCCATAGGGTAGGGGTATAACTTGGAGTAGACAGGTTCGTCGCTCGTAGTTCGAATAGTAGCGATGACCGATGTGTTAAAGGTGAGCGCCTAGTTAGAGGTCGAAAACACCTTGATTCTTTTTAGAACAATTTTTTTGAAGTCGGCTTTAGCCGAACTTGGGACCACTATGTCATCGATTTTGTGAAGCTGACATTCTGATAGTCAAAAAATTTGAGCTTTTCAGTGACGTTTGCGTATTTTACTACGCTGTTGCCTAGGTCCAATGCTACTCCTGCCCGCGTTAGCGAATCGAAGCCTATAATAGCATCAAACGTGCTCAATGTATCCAAGAGGAAAAATGGGACGTGTAGTCCAAAAATGCGCATTATATACTTGTTTTTGACATCACTGAAGCCGTGAATAGAGCTCACAGTGAAGGGGGTTTCAACCTGCATTACGTTTCTTAGCTCCTTTACGGGCTTCACGTAATTTTTTGCCGCCCCAGTGTCGATGAGAACTTTTAGTGTTCTGCCAGCCAACTGTCGCTCGACGAACGGCAGTCGGGAACGCTCCCTAAAAAATGTAGGAGGTCGTTAAGCTCGGCTGTGTTGCTATCTTCCTCAATGGTGGCGACCTCAGCCTCAGCTTTGGTGTCATAATCTGTTAGTTCCTGTTGGGGTTGGGCTATATTGTTGACGCGTTGGCGTCTTTCGCCCGATTGACGCTGGGACGAGTTCTGCCTTTTGTAATTGTTGTTACTTTGAGGCTTTCCCCAGTTTGTTCCCTGTCTGAATTTAGCCGTTGAGGGGTCTATCTCCATGGGCTTTACCGTATTGTGGTCTAAGGACTCGGGATCTCTGCGCTTCGGCCAGTGATTGTCCTCATGAGGCTCACTTTGGTTCTGCTTATGAACAAAGTGCGGATTCTTATTCTCACCTCTCCATTGCTTTCCCTGACCCTTATTATTGCGCCTATTGCCCTCATTAAAATGGGACTTGTCTTCTATAGCTTTCGCGTAGAATGCCGCGAACACCCTTCTTTCAATGCTGTTCTCGGCTTCCCGCGCTAATGCCAGTGCAGATGGAAGTTCTTTGGGTTGTGCTGGTAGCACGAGTGTCTTGAGTGGCC
This sequence comes from Drosophila eugracilis, assembly GCF_018153835.1. Classification (NCBI taxonomy): domain Eukaryota; kingdom Metazoa; phylum Arthropoda; class Insecta; order Diptera; family Drosophilidae; genus Drosophila; species Drosophila eugracilis. The sequence goes on from NW_024573549.1 coordinate 55,529, forward strand.
TCTTAAGCCCTGCAATGAATGCATGAAGGGCATCATCCCTAACCTCCTTATTCAGGATTGCTGCTGTGTCCATGTTATGTGACATGACTATTTTGTTAGTGACGAGCGTGAGTTTCCTTTCGACTTCGTCATAGTATGCCATAAGGTCGGAATCTCCTTGCCGAACCATTTCTAAATTTTGCCGTAGCACTCATAGGGACGTTTTGTCCGCATATGTGTAATCTAGTCTGGCTAGAATTACAGCGAAATTTAGCATTGTGTTGTGGGACGAGAGTAGTGCCCGAGCGGGACCGAAAATTTTGTTTTTAATGATGACAACGGCTGCATAAGCATCTGATGCAGCCTGCCTCCACGAAACGCACTCGTCGTGGCTTCCACTGATATAAAAGGCGAAGAGAAAAAAATTGCGAAAAAATGGATCGTCACCTAAAACACAAAAATGTTGGATTAATTTTTCTCAAAAACAAAATTAAAATACAGAACGGTGACAACAAGCATAGGTCAATTCGACTGGGTGTATTATTAGCACAGATACACTGGATAACCTTAGTTAAAAATTAAATACAAGCACAGTGGGAAAAATTGTAGCAAAATACAAGGAGAAAAACGACTGGCAACCTCTGCATGCGTACAGAGACCAACCTTAACAAAGAAATAAAATATTCCATTGCATAATTAATTCATACAAATGTTGATTGCCTTGGCACCAATGTGCATTATATGAGATATATGTTTTTTATTTTTTGGCCACGCACTCAGAAAAATCTGAATCAGAAATCGAAAATCGAGTCACTATTTATTTACTGTAAAAAATTCCTAATGCTGGGCATAGGAAACTCTATGCACTGGTATTTGTGTTTGCGTAGACCTTGGCTATTGTCGGCGTTCAGCTACTTACATATTGTACAACTTCAGGGGTGAAATTCGAATATTAGTAATAATATTACTCCGTTGTGCGACAATTATTTAATTATTCGTGCCGGCTGGCGGTGCCTCGTGGCAGGGGTAGAGCCGGTTGGTTTGGTATTGGTGACCATCAAGGATGGCAGCCACTGAAGAGTCGGGTGGACGCTTCGACTTCCTTCCTTCGTCCGAATTATGTAATTATTAGTGCCGGCTGGCTGTGACTTCGTGGCACGGGTAGAGCCGGTTGGTTGGGTATTGGTGACCATCAAGGATGGCAGCCACTATCGGGAAGTCGCTTCGACTTCCTTCCTTCGTCCGAATTATGTAATTATTAGTGCCGGCTGTCTGTGGCTTCGTGGCACGGGTAGAGCCGGTTGGTTGGGTATTGGTGACCATCAAGGATGACAGCCACTGAAGAGTCGGGTGGTCGCTTCGACTTCCTTCCTTCGTCCGAATTATGTAATTATTAGTGCCGGCTGGCTGTGGCTTCGTGGCACGGGTAGAGCCGGTTGGTTGGGTATTGGTGACCATCAAGGATGGCAGCCACTGAAGAGTCGGGTAGTCGCTTCGACTTCCTTCCTTCGTCCGAAGTTTACGGTGGGAGATACTTATCCCCGTTGTTATGGCCCTTAAGGCACGATAACCAAATTCAATAAGTAGAATAAATGTAACGGCTAAGGCCGGAGTTTTATAATTGAGCTAGAGCTCTCTATTCCAAATCCAAATTAAAAACTAAAACTTAAGAACTAACAAAAGCTCATGCACGCTGACCTTCACATTTTGCAGAAGTCATACGATCGCTGTCAGCCAATGGAACGGAGCCACGGCTCGGAACGGTACAATGTGCTGGCTCAGCCTAGGGCCTACAAGGTGGACCCAATTTAGGGTGGACCATGCATGAGAGGAAAGTGTAATAATAATAATAATAAAAAATGATTAATATTAATAAGGGGAATAAGAATTGGCCTGCTCAGCCTAAGCTGGGAGTTGGTTGTTAACTTACATACATTGTATATGCCCGTACAAACTAACACATTCCTTCTCAAGTGTCCGGCCAACGAGCCGCCCTAAAATGCTGATCATGCACCACGGTGACGAATGGCTCTACACCAACTAACACTTATAGCCGTCCATCTCCTTGTATATGTAAACATAAGACAAATATGCCAATGCATGTATATACTCCTAACACTGCTCACTTCAGTTTTTAGCCTGTTTGCGAATAAAAGTTCAGTCTGGAACCACCGCAGGAAGGGTATGGATGGTACACCCGTACCACAAAACGACAAACCATCACATCAAGAGGCAATGTAGGCGCAGCCGAAGGATGGACCAAGACCTTTGACCATTGCCGAATATAAAGCAAGGCAAGGGACGACCAGTTAACGCAAAGACTTGAAGGAAGGAAGACCCAAATCTAACCAGGAAAAATTGAAACGGCGACTAAAGGAATTAAATTGCCTTCTCCAACGGGAGAAGAAGAATCAGACTAAGTAATTAGTTCACCGCTTGATTTTTTTAGCACTTGCAACGCGTTTATGCGGGGTGCGATAATTAACTTCATTAACAACCTATTACAACCTATACTTATGTACTAAAACACAACTTTTGGTGTAAGCGTAATATAAGTAAAGCTATTGTAACTTGAATTTTCATGATATGTAAACTAAACGTTGTGCACTTATTAACCACATCATTTATAGGTTCACTAATTATCTTATCCCCTCTACATTCATAAAAATCTTAATCAAAATCAAAAAGTAAAAATGGTCTGTGGAGCTCAAGAGAGGAAGAAGTAAAAGACAAGACGGCTAATGTCGTAAATAATGTCATAGTTGACAACACTCCTCTTTTCACCTCCATGTATATTTTACTAATAATAATAAATGTATCTTTGTTGATACAAGTAGTGCTTAAAGTGCATTACATCTATAAAAAATGAGAACATTTGTATAGAGAGCATATGTGCCGAGCTCAAGACCTCGACAAAATTTGAAAAAAAAGGGAGAAAAAACACAAATACATTTTTCATAAGGGCCACTTGCGGTTTATGACCGGGACCATGAATTATGTAAACACTGCAACAAAGTGTTACAGTGCGTACCCTTTAAGTACTCGGTACAGTGGGTATTCAATATTAGTGCATATTACATCTCCCTCCTTATGAAAAATAACGAATATTATGAAGTTATTTTAATAATAATTTTTGGTTATAAAAAGTTGTGTATGAAACTAGGTCATACTAAGTACAATTTAAGAAATAACGATTTTAAATCTATCTTTATGAACTGTTTGTTTCTTACTTTTATTATTTGTTATTACTATGTTATCTCTATCGCTTATTTCCGTTATTTTATACGGACCTGTGTATTTAGGATCTAACTTCTGACCTGTCTCGTTTTTTAGTAAAACTTGAAAAATAAGGTAATATTATGAAGTTATTTTAATAATAATTTTAAGTTATAAGAATTTGTGTGTGTAACTATGCATGGCCATACTAAGTACAATTCAAGAAATAAAGATTTTTAATCTATCTTTATGAAATGTTTGTTTCTTACTCTTATTATTTGTTATTACTATGTTATCTCTATCTCTTATTTCTGTTACTTTATACGGACCTGTGTATTTAAGATCTAACTTATGACCTGTCTCGTTTTTTAGTAAAACTTGATCACCTACTAATATATCTATATCTCTTACTTTCTGATCATATAGTAGTTTATTTCTATTCTTATTTCCTTCTAACATAACTCTAGTTCTTTTATAAGGTAGCTGTAATCTATATTTACTCTCCTTAGCATAGTCATCTATATTATATATTGTTTCTTCCTATCTATGCTATTAAAGTGTTTCGGTAAATTACTTGTTTTACCAAATACTAGCTCATATGGACAATAAGTATGTGCCATAGAGGGGGTCGTGTTAAAACAAAACACAAAATATTGAAGCCATACGTCCGAATCAGTTTTATCAACCGATATGTAAGATCGTACATACTCATTAAAAGTTCTATAACTTCTTTCTATTGTTCCAACAGTCTGGTGGTGGTGTGCTGTAGATGTTATGTTTTCAATTTTTAAATATTTGCACAAGTCATTTATAATTGAAATTTTTTTTCTGTTCCCATGTCCGTAATGAACGTCTTCATTGGACCGTACTTCAGAATAAATGATTCGAAAATTGCTTTAGCGACAGTATTTGCGTTTTTATTTGCAACTGGTATGGCAACTAGATATTTTTGTTAAATCACATATAAACGTGACTACATATTCATTACCATTTTCTGATTTTGGTAGTGGACCAACAGTGTCCACAGTGTCTTCCAACTCAAGTCGCATTCGCGTTAGCTTAGAGCTTGGATTAATCATTGAAAACAGGTAAGTTAAGGGTCTATGATGAGTCTTGACAGTGAAATGTCTACCATAAATATATGGTATATATATACATATATGCCCAATGAATTTTTTTCATGGTTTTGAGTTAAAACCGCTCCACATGCTTGCTTAATTGCATCCGTTATTATGCAAAACTTCTTGCTGAAATCTGGGTATTGTAATATATTCGGATTTATTAATGCCGATTGTTCAAAGGCATTCTGGCAATCAGTTGTCCATTCGAATTTAACATCTTTTTTACATAATCTTGTTATGTGACGAGAATATTCGGCAATTTTTTTATGAAACGTCTATAATAATTGCAAAATGCAACGAATCTTCTAGCGCTGTCCGCATCATGAGGGACTGGGTAATTCTTGATGACGTCGTATTTTTTGTCATCTGAAAAGATTCATTTATCAGTGCATTTATGTCCCAGAAAAGTGACTTCCTGCATGAAAAATGGGCATTTTTCAGGATGTAACTTAAGGTTGTATTCCCTACATTTCTCAAAAACATCAGTTAAATTTTTAAGCATATGTTTTTCGGAACAACCTATAACTATTAAGTCATCCATATAAAGCAATGCTTGTGAAGGTTCTAATCCAGAGAATGCAATAGTCATCATTCGTCAGAATTAGGCGCTATTTTTAAACCGAAAGGTAATCGTGTGAAACGATACGAGCCATTGCTCGTTGAAAATGACGTTATATCTCGTGAACTTTTTTCAAGTTCAATTTGATGAAAGCCAGACATTAAGCCCAAACATGAGAAATATTTCGGTCTTCCTAGTTGATCCAAAATATCATCAATTCTAGATAGCGGGAATTTATCCGACAACAGTTTTAAATTAATCTGACGATAGTCAATTACTAATCGCCATTTTTTCGTATCAGATCCGGGGAGTGATTTCTTCGGAACTAATAACAGTGGGCTATTATAGGCTGATACAGACGATTCTACTATTTTATTGTCTATTAGTTTTTGTACCTGTATGTTACGCAGATTCTGATACTCCTAGCGAGACAAGCAACCTAATCACAATGGCACAATCCAATATTGATTTCATAAATACAGCATCCAAGCTGATACCAGTTTTCGATGGTAAAGCGGAAAATCTAACAAGTTTTATGGATGAGTCAGAAATAGTAGAGTCAATAAAGGGCGAGCACGAAGCACTCACAGTCTCCATAATAAAAACAAAACTAAAGGGTGCCACTAGAAATCGAATAGGAAACGAAACAAGGATTTCCGAGGTGATTTCTAGACTAAAAGGCAATGTCAAGGGCGAAACTGTAGAAGTATTGTCAGCAAAACTGATGAACCTACAGCAACGCAACAAAACTGCAAACCATTACACATCAGAGGTTGAGCAGATGACAAAAGCCTTAGAAAGTGCGTACATAACGGACGGCTTACCACTTGCGTTAGCCAGAAGTTATTCTACACAGTCTGCAATTAAGGCAATGACAAAGAATTGCGCAATTGATAAGGTAAAACTTATCATGCAGGCTGGCACTTTCAACACCATGAATGATGCCATATCCAAATTTGTTAATAGTTGCACAGAAGCAACAGGGCACGCTTATAGCGTCATGTATTTCAATGGGCAACAAAACAATAACAGTGGTAGCCGTGGAAGCTACGGAAGAAGATTAATTACAACAACAACGGCAATCGCCGATACAATAACAATAATAGAGAAAGAGGACAGGGGTCGCGGTAACTCAAGACGCGGCCACGGTAACAATAACCCCTCTAACGTACGTGTAGCACAGAGCAGTTCGGAAAACTGTCAGACACCTTTAGGTACCCAAAATTAAATAAAAAAGTACATACAATAAACTTTAGTTTGAATATGTTTGTAACCTTTAAAAACACTTCTACAAACAGTACTCTCACATTTCTGGTAGACACAGGAGCAGATATATCACTAGTTAAAATCAAAGACATCTTGATAACATCGAAAAAGAAAAAACTGTAAGTATTCAAGGCATTGGACACGGTATTTTCACGTCCAATTGCTTAATCCAAATTGAGCTACAGACAGACAGATATATTATTCCACATAATTTCCATTTAGTCCCTAAAGATTTTGCAATACCATGTGATGGAATATTAAGAGTTGACTTCATAAAAACTTTCAATTGCAAACTAGACTGTGAACCAGAAAATAATTGGTTCATACTAAGACCAAATAACCTAAAATACCCCATTTGTGTTCCAATAAAATTCAGCCACGGTAATAATTTAATACTATTACCAGGGAGATCTGAAGTTGTCCGGAAGTTAGACATTAAATCAACAGAAGCTGAATTCTTCTCTTTCAAAGCGAACGGTTGTGTTTTTGCGTGTTCTCGAGCGAATAAATCTTTTAATTTCTTCCCGAATCACCCCGTTGTGGTCACTTTTTTTGCAAACGTTTATCTACTTAAAAAACCGTCTTTCGATTCCGCGTCGTGCAGTGCATTTATTGTTACCTGTTTGCATAAAGCATTTATTGCAAACAAATATCAACAACTGTGGTCTGTATTCTTACATATTCTTGTACTTTGCTTTGTGCTATTAGTAACGGAACTTTCACCGCTTACCTCTCCTAGTACCATATCTGTAGATCTCTGTTCTATATCTCCCACCAAAAACTCTCTCGAAAACACACTCTCTCTCCCTCTCTTATACAACTTGCACTCTCTTATAACACCTCTCTCTCGCTAGCACTCTCTCGCTTACTCTATAGCCCTTAACTGTTTCTCTCAAACTCCCTTTCTTTCTTCCCTATAATATTTTCTGGCACAGTGGTTTATATTTTAAATTATTTTGCCAAAATGTCTGATATCATCTGTTGTATTAAAAAATGCAATAAAATTGTGTCGGTTGACCAAGTAAGTGTCCACTGTTGGCTGTGTGAAAACATTGCGCACTCCAAGTGTGCAGAGTTTAAGTCAGCCACCGTTCCGGATGCTTTGGGTCTGGCTTACACTACTGTTGTGACAGATGTCGTGAGGCCAGAAGGAAATTAGATCGTTTATGCGGCAGACTAAAAATGGGTTCGGTCAGGTATTGGTTGCTTTTCGAAAAGCTAATGACCTGTTTTCTGCGCTGGACACTCAGTTCAACAATTTACAACTGTTGAATGAGTCTCCTAAGCGCAAAAAAACGTCCCGTTTGCCGCCGGCGGTTACCGCCAGTAATGCAAATAACTTCCTTCTCCCTCCGTCTGATGTTCAACAGTCTCCTTCATTGTCACCGCTGCCGTCTACCACTCCAATCGTGACGACACCGGTAACAGCCCATATTTCGGATCTCGAAAATGTTGCTAAGGTGCGTAGGCATTTGTCCGATGAGGAGTCCGAGGTAGTCGCATTGGACCCTCCCGTGCCAAAGGTTCTACAAGCCCAAAAAAATGTACCCTTAACTCACCAGAGGAACTTAGGGTCCGGATTACCGGTACCCACTGGTAGCGTGAGCAAACCTCCCGCCCCGCCAAAACCCTTGATTGGTATTCCTCTAGAGAAACACATTTTTGTTTCCCGGCTTTCCCCTGATACGTCCGAATCGGACATCTTAGCTTACATTCAAGCAAAACTTAAAGTCGATATTAGAGTGGAAAATATTACTAAATATAAATATTCCTACGCTAGGAACGTGGCATCTTTCAAGATCCGTGTTCCTCCGATGGCTTTTGATGATATCTGTTCGACCAATTTCCGGCCGCAACATATTTTCGTTCAAGAACATCAGCTTAAGAATAAAAAAAAGAAAAAAAGTCGCCCTTTGGGAGTAAAGCTTCCACAAGTAAACGCTCCTGCCAACCTAAAAAACTAACATCATCCTTTATTCTTACGTACCAGAACACAAGAGGCTTACGTTCTAAACTTTCTAATTTGTTCTCGGTAAGCTTCTCGTTTGCATCCCAGGTCATTGTGTTTACCGAAACCTGGCTTACTCCAGAAATTCTTAATTCTGAAGTTTTCCCCAGTAGGTACACAATATATAGGCTTGACCGATCCCTCGGAAATGGTGGTGGAGTCTTAATTTCAGTGGACTCTAATCTCGTTTCCGAGGTGATAAATCTTCAAACTGGAGACTTAGAATTTATTACAGTTAAAATCTCATTGTCTAGGTTAAAGTTATACATCACTTGCTCTTATATAACGCCTAAGTCCGATTCCTTGACATATGAGCGGCACCTAGCAGCCATTCAGTCTGTCTTCTCAATGTTATCGGACATGGATCAGCTGGTGGTGTTGGGTGATTTTAACCTACCCCAGGTGGCTTGGACCATGAACGATAACACCTTAGCTTTAACACCTACGTCGCATCACGACTTTACTGCGGGCATGGTAGACATGTCACTGGCTCAAATTAATCATATAGGGAATTCTTTAGGTCGTTTGCTCGATCTGTGCTTTCTCTCTGATACGGACGCCGTATCCATATACAGAGCTCCACCTCTCACACTCCCCGAAGATCCTTATCATCCAACATTAGATCTTACGATCGATACGGGGCTATGCACTAAGCCTAAGAACAATTACGCTGATAAGAAAATTCGATGTTTTCGTAAAGCCGACTTTAAAAAAATTAATAATTTTATCTCAGAATTTGACTGGTCCGATTTGTACGCATGTACCGATATGTCGACTGCTCTAGATATATTTTATAGTACATTAAACCTAGTTTTTGATCGCTTTGTTCCGTTGCGGTATCCGGCTATGGCGGATAAACCCCCTTGGTATACAAGGCACCTTTCTAACCTAAAAAATATCAAATTAAGATTCTTTAAAAAATACTTAAGAACCAATAGCAATGACTGTTATGTGCATTATATGGTGGCTCGGTCTAACTTTACCGTGCAAAACACTCAATGTTATAGGAACTATTTAGCTCGATGTAAGAACCAGTTTGCTCTGGATCCGAAACAGTTTTATAGTTTTGTTAACACTAAGCGTAAATCTAAAACCTTTCCGTCTTTGCTATCGTTTCGAAAAACTACTGCAAGCACCGATCAGGAAATTGCCGATCTTTTTGCACAGTTTTTTCAAACTACTTATTCACCTTTGTTAATAAACGCGCAGACTTACGCTTATGATATCCCCCGGTCTAACTTTATTTCCCGACCCACCTTGTCGGAATGTGGGGTTATAAAGGATCTTCAGAATGTGAAGCCAGTCTTTTCGCCAGGTCCAGACGGGGTACCGGGCTGTGTGCTTAGGTACTGCTCTGCTACCCTGGCCAAACCCCTTTTAAAATTATTTAACCTTTCCCTGGAAACGTCCACGTTTCCCGCTATCTGGAAAGAGTCCCTTATCATTCCCCTTCACAAGAAGGGAAAAAAATCTGATGCTGAAAATTACAGAGGTATATCCAAACTATCAGCAATTCCGAAACTCTTCGAAAAAATTCTTGTGCCTCACTTACAGCACCAGTGTAGATCTGTCATATCCCCATGCCAGCATGGCTTTATGAAACAACGGTCTACCACTACCAATCTTCTGGAACTAACATCCTTCGTGATCACTGGTTTCCAAAATAAACTTCAGACGGATGTCATATACACTGACTTCAGTAAAGCATTTGACTCCGTGAATCACAGCCTTCTTTTAGAAAAACTCGATCTTATCGGTTTTCCCACTGATCTCCTGGGTTGGATTTAGCAGTTACCTCACAGGTAGAACGCAACGAATTCTTTTTAAAAATTCAGTGTCTGCTTTAGTCTATGCTTCCTCCGGGGTCCCTCAGGGGAGCCACCTTGGTCCGTTACTTTTTACTTTATTCATTAACGACCTTCCCTTGGTTGTTAATGACTCCCTAGTACTTATGTATGCAGACGATGTCAAGCTCTGTCTGCAATATACCGATGCCTCCTACCAGGTGAAACTGCACTCTGACCTTAATAATTTTCAAAACTGGTGCTCTGCAAACTTATTAAATCATAATGGCTCTAAGTGCAAAGCAATGACCTTCTGTCGCCTAAGACCTAAAGTTGCCACTTATAATTTGCATGGTGTAGCTCTGGAAAGAATTAATGCAGTTGAAGATCTTGGCATCCTACTGGATGCAAAACTTAAGTTTTCCGACCATATTTTCTCTATGGTTAATAAAGCTAGAGGAGTTCTTGGTTTCATTAAAAGGTGGTCGAAGGAATTTAACGACCCCTATGTTACCAAAACACTTTTTATTTCTTTAGTTCGTCCTATTCTGGAATATGGATCATGTATCTGGGACCCCCAGTATGGGGTTCACCAGTACCTTATTGAATCCATCCAAAAGAATTTTTTAATATTTGCTCTCCGAGGTCTCAACTGGGATGCAAATATACACCTTCCCTCTTATAAAAGTAGACTCTTACTAATCAATTTGCCATCCCTCGCTAATCGTAGGACGATGCTTGGGGTAGTCTTTATTCACAATCTTCTTAAGGGTGAAATTGATAGCCAGGCCCTTCTTGGCCGCTTGAATATCCATGTACCCCTTAGGATTACTAGAAACTATATTCCTCTATCCTTAGAGCATTGTACTTCGAACTTTGCCCAACATGAACCATTTCGGGTACTATGTTCAAAATACAATGATCTTTATAACATTACTTCTAACTCGCCTCCTAACACTCTGAAAGTTTCGATACTAATCCATTTAGCACAAAACTAACTTTCCTCGTATCTTTACTAATCCACTGGGATCTATCCCCGTGTTCCGAGCCGTACGATAGACGGCAGCGCCCCTCGGTCGGTTGGGCGGGAGGTGGGTTGCACGTCAAGCAACGGGAGTCGCGCGAAAAAATAATGTCTTAATTCTAAACCAAGAAATTACGTCTGGTATTTATGCTGCAAATACAGTGGCAACATCTAATAACGCATTTGTCCGTTTACTGAATACAACCAGTAACGACCAATTAGTCGACATAAATAATATCAATTATGAACCTCTTTCGAATTATGAAATAATTCAAACAAACAAAAATTCCAGAACAGAAGAAGTCATAGCTCAACTAGAGAAACATTTTCCAAAACAATTTAAGTCACAACTCACTGAAATATGTTCAAAATCCCGCATAGTCATCAAGAAGAGATAAAGAATCAACTAAATAAGCTAAAAAAAGACAATATAGTTGATGAATCTGTATCCGAGTATAATAGCCCTCTTTTATTAGTACCCAAAAAACCAGGTTCAGACGATAAGAAATGGAGATTAGTAAAAGACTATCGCCAAATAAATAAAAAACAAGAGGAAACGCTATAGTCGAGTGCCGCGACTATAAGATACCCGTTACTCTTTTACAAAATTTTAAAATATTATTTTGCTAGTGGAAATTCACGAGGCTCCACCTATTGTCAGAGGAAGTATGTTGAGTATGCTTATAGTGACGTCTCTGCCCATGTGAGGCATTATAACCTTAATTTCTTCATAAATAGCGAAATAATGTTCCGATTTGAAAAATCTTTGGTAAATCGATAGATATTAGCAGAAATAAGTTATACAATTTCAAACGAAGGCACTCATAATAATATTAAAGACGCCACAGTTTTCCGTGGTTTGTCGGCGTTAGAGTGGGCGTGGCCGAATGCAACATCGTGGCAAGTTGCAGAGGCATCTCCTAAATACGTGTTCCTAAGCAAAATTGTGTAGATCTAATAGTTTTCGAGATTTTTGCATTTTTGGTTTTTTGGGTTTTGTGGGCGTTAGAGTGGGCGTGGCTTGATCGGAAAAAAACAATTCGCATTGGGAGCATCATAAAAACCCACATGATTAATCCGAACTTTCTACCCCTTATAGTTATCGAGATATCAGCATTTCTAGAAAATCCGAAAACCGTCTTTTGATCCTTGTGGGCGTATGGGTGGGTGTGGCCGGATAGTAAAACCACTTTAAAGTGCGCTGGCATCTAAAGATTCTGAATTTCAACTTTCTAGCTCCAATAGTTCCTGTGATTGCAGCAATTTTAGTTTTTTGCGATTTGTGGGCGTTAGAGTGCGCTGTCCCGGGACCTCAAGAATGTTCATGGTTTATCTCAACTTTGTATCTATTATAGTTCCTGAGAACTCAGCGTTCATACGGGCGGATGGATGGACGGACGGACGGACGGACGGACAGACGGACATGGCTCAACCGTCTTCGCTATTGATCCTGATCAAGAATATATATACTTTATAGGGTCGTAAACGCCTCCTTCTATCTGTTACATACTTTTCAACGAATCTGGTATAGCCTTTTACTCTGCGAGTAACGGGTATAATTACTGTACGGTAAATTTCCCCTACCCAGGATCGACGACATTCTCGATCAACTAGGTAGAGCTAAATACTTTTCATGCCTTGACCTATGTCAGGATTTCATCAAGTAGAGCTAGAAGAAAGCTCAAGAAATATAACGTCATTTTCAACAAACAATGGATCATACCGCTTTACGCGACTGCCATTTGGTTTAAAAATAGCACCAAATTCATTTCAGAGAATGATGACAATAGCATTCTCGGGTCTAGAACCATCACAAGCATTCCTTTATATGGACGATCTAATCGTCATTGGATGTTCAGAGCAACATATGATCAAAAACCTAATCAATGTATTTGAACTCTGTAGAAAAAATAACCTCAAATTACATCCACAAAAATGTTCATTCTTTATGCACGAAGTGACATTTCTTGGTCACAAGTGCACAGATAAAGGAATACTTCCAGATGACAAAAAGTATGATGTCATCATGAATTATCCCGTACCACATGATGCGGACAGTGCTAGACGATTCGTTGAATTCTGCAACTATTATCGACATTTTATAAAAAACTTCGCCGATTATTCACGGCACATAACAAGATTATGGAAAAAGAATGTCCCATTTTTATGGACAGACGAATGCCAAAAAGCATTCCTGTATTTAAAAAAGAAACTTATGGAACCAACCCTGCTGCAATACCCCGATTTTAGCAAAGAATTTTGCATAATCACTAATGCAAGTAAGCAAGCGTGTGGAGCAGTTTTAACCCAAAACTATAACGAACTCCAACTTCCAATTGCATACGCATCAAGAGCGTTCACAAAAGGTGAAAGCAATAAAAGTACAACAAAACAGGAATTAGCAGCAATTCACTGAGCGATATTACATATTCGACCATATATATATGGCAAACATTTAACAATTAAAACGGATCACAGACCTTTAACATATTTGTTTTCCATGGTCAACCCAAGCTCAAAGTTGACACGTATGCGGTTAGAATTAGAAGAATATGACTTTACAGTTGAGTATCTAAAGGGTAAAGAAAATTTTGTAGCAGACGCACTATCCAGGATAACAATATCCGAATTAAAAGACATACAAAATAAAATCGTGAAAGTCACTACCAGGTACCAAAGTTGACAGAATTTCTGCGCAGAAAATATAAAAGTAGAATTGCCAAGGCAATCTACAGAAAAAGCTTCTCAGCCCAACGTATACAACGTCATTAACAATGACGAAGTACGTAAAGTAGTGACCTTGCATATAAAAGATATGCTATGTCTCTTTAGACATGGTAAGAAAATTATAGCAAGAATAGATATTGGCGATATATGTATATACAAATGGAAATATTGATTTAGGTCAACTATTCGCAAGGCTTGAAAAAGAAGCCGGTATATTAAAAATAAACCAATTAAAAGTAGCACCGTGGGAAAATATCTTTGAAAAAATTTCAATCGATAATTTAAAAAATATGGGCTACTCAACCCGGTGACTATAATCCATACAAATAAAGAGAAAGAAGCTATACTGTCTACACTACATGATGATCCAATACAAGGAGGTCACACAAGCATTACAAAAACCTTGGCAAAGGTCAAAAGACATAATTACTGGAAAGGTATGACTAGTGATATAACACAGTACATCCAGAAATGTCAAAAATGCCAGAAATCAAAAATAGTAAAAGATAATAAGACCCCGTTAACCATAACTGAAACACCAGTAAAAGCTTTTGACAGAGTTATAGTGGATACAATTGGTCCATTACCAAAGTCAGAATATGCAGTCACACTTATATGTGACTTGACTAAATATTTAGTAGCTATACCAGTTGCAAACAAAAGTGCAACAACAATAGCAAAAGCAATATTTGAATCTTTTACTCTTAAGTACGGTCCAATGAAGACGTTCATTTCGGCTCTCTCCGGAGCCAAAAAGTAGTGCAATGTCGTTGACCGCAACCGAAGACGTCCGCTCTCTGTCGCCCCGACTCCTAACCCCAAGCAGCGTTGCCGTTACTCAGTCTTGGAGCTCACAATGCCCTTCCCCCCTCTCCCCGATCGATGCACTGCCGGCAGTTTGGGCAATCTCTTCTACGGTGTCATCGGTAACTACCGTTTCTGCAAATACAACAACAACTGTGTCTACGATGTCGTCGGCTCTCCAGCCAATTCTCTCATATCAAGCTGAACCAACAATAACCACAGCTATTGCCTTTACTTCAGTTACAAAGGCAAAAAAAACTACAACTAACCAAGACCAAAACAAAACTCAGCAAGCGGGTTCAGCCATACAGACCGGACTTGATCGGCACGATCATATCAAGCGTAAGCTCAGCCCGCAGAATAACGCCGTATGTAACAAGTCAAAAATAAACCGTGTCCAAACTGAAAATAAAATACCTGGCTCCTACCAGTAAATGAACCAGAACGGGGTCAGGAGACCCAACCGAAACCTAAGCCCCCACCAATTTACATTACAAAATTGTTGCGCTGACTGGAGACGGAAACTTTCATGTTATTCCGGTCTCAAAAGGGGATATCCATGACCCCAAGCTTCAGACCAAATCTGAAGAACATTACCGAGCTGTTTCCAAATACCTGGAGGAAGCTAGGAAAAGCTACTACACGTACCAACTTAAAAGCAGCAAGGGCTTGCAAGTGGTAATAAAAGGTATAGAGCCGGACATAGCGAGCTGCGAGTCGGACGTGGTGTTCTCATCGCTCCTATAGTGTGTTCGTAAGCGTAATCACAAACAGTAGAAAATATAAAAATAAAAGCGAAAGGACGCTGGCAGCAATGCTTGAAAATCTAATATCCAAATCAATGAAAATCAAAACGAAAACTTAATATAATAGTGCGCCCGGTAAACCAACGACTCAAGGCCGCGAAAGTCAACAACAGCAAAAAGACGAGCGCCGACTCTCTGTTTGGAACAACGCGTACTTTTCGTATGTCTTTCCAGAGCCAAAAAGTAGTGCAATGTCTTTGACTGCAACCGAAGACGTCCGCTCTCTGTCGCCCCGACTCCTAACGTTGCCGTTACTCAGTGTTGAGCTCCTTCCTCTAAACAACCAACGCACTGACGTCAGCTAGAATATGCAATTACAAGAATAACTGCGTCTCGTGGTCGTCGCTCTAGCAATTCTCATTGCTAAAAAAAATGAAAGAACGTTAGTAACATTGTAAACAGGAAAAAAGAACCGCAACCACTCTTCAGGGTCGATCTCGAGTCTAGAATGCATAAGTCCTGCAGAAAAGATCCCATCTATAATCTGAAATACTTATTGCACCGAAGAACTAACGTGGAAGAGCCACATAAAAGAAACGGTCCAGTGCAAAGCACAAACTGTCAGGAGTTTGGGACACACTAGGGCATACTGTTGACTTCGAACAGTCTTGTGGAGACTTCACACGGCAAACTTCCCGGCTAACTGCCCTGCCAACAAAGAAGGCCCCAAAATACCAAAATACCCAAAATACGTACAATTACCCGAGTACGACGCCGGAAGTTTTTCTCCGACACGGTTGCTAGATCCTCACTCGGTCAAACTAAATACCCAGAAGGGCTGCTCATACGCCGATGCCCTTCGTTCAGGGACGGAAAACCCACTCCAGCCCAATCTAGAAATCGCTCAACAGACCCAACTTCAGTCGCAAGGCACTCTGGAATCTCTGATAGTCTCCATGCAACAAGGTATAATGGAATTCATGTCATTCATGAAAACGACCATGCAAACACTGGTTCATAACCAGAACATGGTGCTACAGCTACTTGTAGCTAAGCAGTCCAAATAACAGATGGCATATCTACGAATAACGATGTTGAACGCCAATGGCGTTTCACGGCACAACCATGAAGTAACACAGTTTCTGAATGATAATCATATCGAAATTATGCTACTGGCAGAGACGCACCTTACAAACAAATACAACTTCCAAGTTAGAGGAGTAGAGTAGAGAGTGTCTACCGCACAGATCATCCAGATGGTAAAGCCCACGGCGGAACCGTCATCCTAATCAGGGAACGCATCAGGCATCACTTTCGCCGAAGATTTGCAACTAATTATTTGCAAGCCACGTCTATTCAAGTGCAGTCAGGCAACGGACACCTTACCATAGCCGCTGTTTACTGCCCACCTCGTTTTACAATTTCTGAAGGACAATTCATGGACTTCTATAACCTGCTTGGGGATCGTTTTATAGCCGCAGGGGACTATAATGCCAAACACACGCACTGGGGATCACGCCTTGTGACTCCCAAAGGAAGGCAATTATACAATGCAATCATAAAACCAAACAACAAATTAGACTACGTTTCCCCGGCAGAATTTCTGCGCAGAAAATAAAAAGTAGGATTGCCAAGACAATCTACAGAAAAAGCTTCTCAGTCCAACGTATACAACGTCATTAATAATGACGACGTTCGTAAAGTAGTGACCTTGCATATAAAAGATATGATATGTCTCTTTAGACATGGTAAGAAAATTATAGCACGAATAGAGAAACAAAAAGCAAAAAGTTTGGTGATGATGTGCAGTTGATGTTATATTTTGTATTTTTAAATTTTTGCACAAATCATTTATAATTGAATTCTTATATTCCGTTCCCATCTCCGAAATTAACGTGTTCATTGGACCGTTATTGTTGTTGCACTTTTGTTTGTCGCTTGTCGCTTTTTGTCGGAACAATAGAAAGAAGTCATCGAACATTTAATGAATATATACGATCCTACATATCAGTTAATAAAACTGACTGGGACGTATGGCTTCAATATTTTGTTTGTTGTTTCAACACAACCCCTTCTATGGCACATAACTATTGTCCATCTGAATTAGTACTTGGAAAGACAAGCAGTCTACGAGAATAGCTTAATACGATAAGTAGTATAGAACCTATATACAACTTGACCTATATACAACAAATATGCTTGACTTAAATAAACATAAAAATAAGAAATTATATGATTCAAAAGCGAAGGAGATACTTTTATCCATAGGAGATAAAGTTGAACTGAAAAATGAAATAGGACATAATATTATAATATTCAAGTTTTTACATTTTATTATAATCAAAAATATAACATCAAATAACTTCACTTAGTTACGTTATTTTTCAAAAGGAGGGATATGTACTGTGCGCATTTATCTAAGCCCTACTGTACTTATATACAGCACCAAGACATACAAAATTTATATGTATGAATACACTGTGACACTTTGTTGCAATGTTATTGTAAACATCCCAATTCAAGTGCAGGTGTAACATGATCACATATATGCGCTATGAACTTAAAGTGCTGACCACTCGTTTCCTCGATGGTCGTCGCACTTTTAGATACATAACAAAGAGTGCGCATACCACATCCCTTCCGCCAATATATATATGTATACATAATGCAGCCGCTCCGCTGCTGGATTTACCGGCAGCGCAGCTACGCGGCTTAGCCTAAGCATAGCCTTAATGATTTTGAATAAAACAGATATTGTCCAACAATTGGAGCGACACATACATGTTGCTCCAAAATAAAGATCACTAAACTAAACCATTGTCTTTTACACTATAAACGACAAGACCAAAAATATGACATCAATATTCTCACCACATTAGGCCAAGGTTCTTGAATACCTGGACCGTTGTATATTTTGTTTTTACTATGTAAATTTAATTTTTGGCTATTTTCATTTGTATATATCTGGTTGGGTTTTACTGGGTTTCCCCAACTATATGCACCAAATGCTGGTTCTAATTGTAATCCCCAGAAGAAGAAGAAGAAAAAAGAATAAGAAGAAGAAGAAGAAGAAAAAGAAACTATATAAACAAACTAAATAAAATAAATAAGCACAAGCTTGTCTGTCAATTATTTTTTTATATATCAATGTAACTGTTGATGTGGCGTGTTGAAAAATACGTATATAAATACATACAAGTGGAAGAGTTTTTTTTTTTTAACAGTTGATATTTATTCAGGATTAACAGGTATACTGCTACCTATGTGGCAGCTTGAGCTGGTTTTTAATATAGGGGATAACAAAGTGTTGGTATAAAGGTTACAATACAAATACACTATATCTATTCATTAACAGTTTAAATTACATCAGACTTCAAAGGTGTTACATATATCTTAACGGGAGATCGTGTGGAATCTTTTGAGTCTTCTCCTTCTTGGTCTCCAGGTTAGCCTCTTCGACAGGGAGTTAGGATGATTGCCAAGGGGTCTGAAGTAGCTTTCAGCATGCGTTCGACAAACATAGACTATCATTGGGATTTGTAGATCTCTTTCTATGTCTCTGGTTCTTATGTACCATGGGACATTACAAATCGATCTAACAATCTTGCTTTGCGCTACACGAATTTTGTTTAGGTTCGACTTAGACGCTACGCCGTAGACCTGTAGTGCATATTTCCAGTTTGGACCGATAATCGATTTGTAAATTCGTACTTTGTTGGACAAAGAAAGCTTATTTCTTGCCGTGAGTAGCCAGGACATACTTGCTGCCCTTGAAAGCACTGACTGCTTCACCATTGTTGTGTGCCTCTGGAAGGTGAGCCCTCTATCCAAAATCACACCAAGGTACTTGTAGTGTGACTCGTGACGAAGTTCAAAACCGAGCATGGAAATGCCTGGGAAGTTTGTGGAGAATGTGACACAAGCACATTTGTTGCAGTTTATGCCTATGTTCCAGTCGGTTGTCCATTTTTCAAAACTTGATACGTACTCCTGCAGGCCTAAGGTTGCAACGCCTATGGATTCCGGACCATAATCGCTGGGTCGTCAGCGTATGTTGCGATTAGTATGTCATCATCGTCAACTTCAGTACAACACCAGGAATCTGGCATATCTGACGTATACAGTGAGTAGAGTGCCGGGCCTAGTACACTGCCTTGTGGTACACCCGCTGAGATTGGACGTTTTGACGACTTTTCACCATCGACAACAACACTAAATTTCCTATCCGATAAAAAGCTCTGTATGAGGAGGAAAATCTTTAGCTTGCTTAGGAGACCGTCGTGCCATACCCTAACAAAGGATTGTTGGCTACACAGGAACTGTGTACATTTTGCTTTCCATGGCTTTTAGAGCGAAATTAATCACGCGATGAAGCTGTTCAGGGGTGCCGTGACTTTTTCGGAAACCAAACTGCCACCTTGGGATAGCTCTGCTCACATTTTCAAGCCGAAGAATCCAATCCAGTATTACTCTTTCCATCATTTTGCCCAGTTCTACTTCGGTGGGTTGCTTTCCAGGCTTTGGAATCATTGTAATAATAGCACTTGTCCATGTACTTGGGTAGTGACTCAGCCATAGGACGCTGTAGAACAACAGAACTATAAACCGCTGTGCTTTTGTGGAAAGAATCTTGAGCGATTTGTTGTCTATAAGGTCCTCGCCTGGCGCTTTTTTGTTTTTGAGCTTTCCGAGGTTTAAGGGTTTAAATCTGTCCTCTAGATTGTCAGCAAAGATATTGGCCTTCTGCTGACTGGAGTCACACCAACCACCATCTGAGTTTCTGATTGGAGCCTTCGAAGTAACCTGTCTCTTAAATCGATTCGTGAGCTTTCAAAGAGAGTAGTTAGTTGATGCATCTGGACTCGCATTTTCCAACATATGGTCAATTTGATCCTGCTTGTTCCTATTCAAGACTTTGCTTAATCGATTTGAAAGTCTCTTGTAAATGTTGTGGACGCGCACATCTCCTGTTCTTGTGTATTCTCGACGAACTCTTCTTTTCAGCTGTATGAGTACTAATGCAAGAGTTATATTGATATTCACACATTAGATAGAAAGGGATCTCAAAAGGCAACGGCAACGGAGCCCTCTTTCGCCCATCTTTTCTCTTTTATGCACGCGTCATATTAGCGTCACTTCAGTTTATGACAACGAGTTAGTGCGGTTCATAAGATCTAATCAATGTGTTCTTATTTATCTGGTTGCTTGTGGCGACAATTCTTTTTAAAGATTTCTATACGAAATAAATCACTTTTTCCTGTCTTGAAATTGAACTCTAAATTGGTGCTCACTACAATAAGTTAAGTTAGTTAATACCCCTTTAATACACAAGTTGGGCCCACGAAGAAATTAAATTAAGCACCCAAAGCGATTCACTTTTTTTCTTTTAATTATTAGCAAGTATATTAAAAAAAAATGTTTAAAAAAGTTGAAAGATGGGCCGAAATTATTAGAAAAACGCCACAGATTAACTTTCAACTTTAAACATTCTATACCTTTATAGCCGATTCGCGGAATTAAATAGTGTGGTACATTCGGAATTTTATCATCAGAAGAGGACATGTGGCCCAGTGATACATATTCCTCCATGAAATCCAGATACATTTTCTTTAACGAAAGATCTTTAGACAATCCCATTTAAATCGACAAGAATCTACGTTTCGCAACTTTATACCACGAACCAATTTATTTGGGTCAGATTTGAATGGCAGACGAACCGAAAATCTCCCAGACGACAGTCTTTGAGTATTTTTTCTTAAAGTGTTGTTCACAAAGTTGCTGCTCAGGAGTATGGACTTCAGCCTTGGCGACAAGTTCTCCACAGACCAAAATTTCTGCAGGGTGGTGTCGATTGACTCCATCTCAATTGAATATTTTCAGGTACCATCCACCAGCTGGTGTTCACCGCTTGATCCGGATGATAACCAGAAATATTTTTTAAATCATAAAAATCGGACGACTACTGACTACTGCCAATAGAATATTTTCAGGTACCATCCACCCGCTGGTGTTCACCGCTTGATCCGTATGATAATCAGAAATATTTATTAAAACATAAAAATCGGACGAAAACTGACTGCTTCCTATTCGCGACTTCACTATTGTGCGTATTTTTTTTTTTGGTGCTTGAGCACTAGTTTCACCAATGCCCCCGCAACAGCATTACCTAAGAGCGAGGCTGCTAAACCCCGTTAGCAATGGGAAATTCAACGCAAAGGGATTTGTCAAAACGCTGCTCAACGGTTAACCCATGGCGATTTTGATTTCAATTATCATTTCATCACAAATTTCAACACTATTATACTTATTTCTTTAATATACGAGTATATTTTTTCTTTTTTAAAGTTCAACTTAAATTTGTAGTTACTCCTTCTAGGTGAGCCTCAAAAACAAACAAAAAATAAGTGAATTAAGTTAAAGAAATACAATTTTAAGAATTGCAAGAAAAGGCAAAACCATATATGTTTGAAGAAAAAAAATTGGAAAAAACAGAAGCTATATGAATATAAAGATTTTTCTTTTGCGGGTAAATTTCGCAAAGCCATTAGCCATCAGTTTATTTAAATACTATAGGGTTACAAAAACACTAATTCTTTTACAGCGACCTAAAGCAGAGATCGATCTTTCACCTATGGATATACCGTGATTGGTTTATTCATTTATGTAAATACACTGAGAATAATATTTCTTTAGTAGTGAACAAATTTTAATAACTTATGTCACGTTAATACTTTATTCATCATTCTTCATACCACCAAAACAAACCTGAACTAATATACCATGAATTTTATTTATACTATTTAAGAACCTGAACTTGGTTATTACCTAATACCCTAGCAAATTAATAGTATCCAAAAACCCCAACCAAGTAATAGTCGATTCGATTCTTTTTATTAAATGCAAATTGTTTTTTTCCCATCTAGCCACGCCCACCCTAATGCCCACAAAGCCCAGAAAACCAAAAATACAAAAAATCTCGGGACCTATGCGAGCTAGAAAGTTATGCTTAAGAACACGTTTTTAAGAGATGTCAATGCAACTTTTCACGAGTTTTCATACGGCCACGTTTACTTTAACACCTAAAAACCGTGGAAAACTGTGACGTCTATAATATTATTATGAATGCTTTTGTTTGACCTTGTATAACTTATTTCCGTAAATATATATCGATTTACAAAAGATCTTTTAATCGGAGAAACCTTGTGAATTTCCACTAGCAAAATGAATGTTTTAAAATTGCGTAAAACAGTAACAGGTATCTTATAGTGGTGGAACTCGACTATAGCGTTCTCTCTTGTTTTATTTCGGACTAGATGGGAAAAAATAATTCGTATTGGGGGCATCATAAAAACTACATGCTTAATCCAAATTTCCATAACATATAGTTACCGAAATATCACCCTTTCTACAAAAAGCGAAAACGGGCTTGGCGGGCGTAAGAGTGCGCCTGGAAGTATAATGGTACCACCTTGAGATGCGATGGCATCTTACATACAGATTATACAGGCGTAATACCAATTTTCTAGCTCTTATTGTTCCTGACATTGCAGCGATTGCACGCATTGCAGCGTGGCAGAATGCTGAAATACACTTCTGCTGCTTAGGGACCTTGCTTAATCGCAACTTTGTATTTCTTATAGTTCCTGAGATCTCAGCGTTCATACGGACAGATAGGCGGACAGACGGGCATGGCTAAATCGACTTCTCTATTGATCCTGATCAAGAATATATACACTTTATAGGGTCAGAATTTTTGCATATGTACATTAAATAGTGAACGGCAAATCAAAAAATATTTGAAGTCCTCAAGCCATTTTCTTACTTTCTGAATCACTCTTGGCTTAACAAAGAACTCATTCCTTAAAGATTTGTGTTTTTTAACAGACATTTAAGCATTTAATCTCAGTATTGTATAAGAGGTAAAAGGTAAAAATAGTTTTCCCGTTTATCGAAAGTAAGAACTAATGTAGCGATATTTATGGTTCAATATAACCTGACCAAGAATCTTTACATTAACTAACACATGTTCGGCAAGTATGACCAATTTGAATATCAACATGTGTAATATATTATATGAATATGCATATGTACATATGTATTCTTATTATTTATCGGCATTGCATTCCGAGTCGATAAGTACATATCTATGTAAATATATCGAATTGCTCACCCTTCTTTTCATCCCTCATGAATATATCAGAAATAGCTATTATTCTTACTGCACTTAGATAACCGGATAATTATATTTGTCTTCTGTGCTTCTGCGCAATCGTCAAGATACTGTGTCCGTATAAAAGCCAGATGGAAAATTATCCAATTAGAATAGCTAACAATATGGGGTCGGGTCAATTCCTGATATATTTTTGCTGCTCGTGGCTTATGCTATGCAAAAGTATTTCGGAGGGCAGAGACGCATGGCTTCGCCCTGGATGCCACAAAGTTGGAAATACACGAAAGATTTCTATTCCTGATTGCGTAGAGTTTACCATAACAACAAATGCGTGCCGCGGGTTCTGCGAGTCCTATTCAGTTCCCTCTGTTTCATGGGCAGGTGCATCATTGGCTGTTTTATCCAAACCACCGAAGCCAGTGGTGAGTGTTGGACAATGCTGCAATATAATGAAGTCAGAGGAGGTAAGTGGCTTAAAATTCTGTACACTTTCAAAATTAATTATCAGCCAATTTTTCAGATACAACGCCGCGTATTATGTATTGATGGTATTCGAAGTGTCACCTTCAAAAGTGCTGTGACGTGCAGCTGTTATCACTGTAAAAAGGATTAGATTCAAACAGTATTATACGACCTTAGCCATTTGTAAATTTTATTTAAATTTGCCTTGGTGCTTATAAGATAAAATAGACACACTCTTAAGAATGTTTCTCAGGCAAATATATCTTGAGAGACAAAGGCGTAAATTGTACTTTTGTAAGAATATATAGGAAGCTTCCACTAAGGCTAACACATTTTTAGTATGATTGATATTACATTATATATGCTATAACATCATGGGGCTAATAGTCAGGAATTTAAAAGGAGCGACAAAGCGACCATATAAGACGAACTTGCCGTTTCTATATAAGAAATAAAAATAGATTAAATTCCTCTTTTGAAGGTTTAAATTATATTTTCTGCTTTACATTTATTCAAAGAGACTATGTCTTATCCAATTTTAATATAATTTTTTTGTTACATGAAGATGACACAGCGCCACTATTTGTCAGGAAAATCATGTTTAATAAGTAAACTGCCCATGTGAGGCCTTATAACCTACATCCCTTAATATGTCGCGAAATAATATTCCGATATAAAATTGTTTTGCTATATGTAGGCAAGAGTGGGCGTGACTGGATAATATTACAACCTTAAGATGCGCTGCCAGTTCAAGATTATTCATGCTTAATCCCAAATTTCCAGCTCTTCTGTCTCTCTCTCTTATAAGTTCTGAGATCTCATTGAATTTATTTTGTTTTCATTTGTGGACGTTACTTTCAACTTCTAACTTCAATAGTTCCGAAGATTGTACGTACTAATTATTACACATAACTCCCTTATTAATTTAATACAAGAAATAAACGCTATAGTCGAGTGCCGCGACTATAAGTGTGGACGGTCAAACATTTTAATCAATAGGCAGAAGAAGTATTGTAAGGAAAATTTAGTATTTGTTAAGTTATCCAATCTCGTATGAATTTCTTGGCCCCTTGAAGTGCGGACCTACTAATATTATATAAAAAGTTCAACTGAAGTCTGAAGTTAATTACAGAGTATTATCGAAATATATTACCGAGAATAAAAAGAACATTCACACAACTTTGCTAACAAACAGCAAGGTCCATTAAGTCGTACCTAAGGGTAACGCCGAAGTAACGCCTGCAGAGATAACAAAGGCACTACAAGAAAAGGGATTTAGCGCTAGGACAGTCTTCAATATCCTTAACAGTGATACAAAGCCGTAGCCACTCTTTATGGTTAAGCTCGAACCAGAAAATCCTGAAAAAACTAAGTGCACCCTTTATACAACCTTCAGTTCCTGCTGCACCGCAGAATTACAGTTGAGGAACCGCACAAACGCAATCGCCCGGTACAATGCGCGAATATGGCCATACAAAGTCATACTGTAAGCTGCGCCCGGTGTGTGTAGTTTGTGGAGAGCTTCATGACTCCGCATACTACTCAGCGAGCAAAGATCTCTACAACTCGAAAAAATGCGGCAACTGCGATGGTTTATAGTTTATAAGGCGCTGAATTGTCGCATCCACCAGAGAGGGATTACTGACAGAACCAAAAATAAACAGCCTTCAGACCAAACCCTGAAGTCTTCTCTTCGACTGCAGCCGAATCCTGACTAGGACCCATAAACTCTGCCAAAAATGTGACACACGCAAGTGCTTTAAAATCAGGACTGGCTACCCCTGCCTCGAAAAGCTAATTTCCGCAATCAGCATACCAAGACCGAACACGGCTCAGCAGCATCAATCGCCGGAGCACCCAAAAAGCAACTTTAAAGCTTTGATATGTAGCCTACAACAAAGCCTTACAGAATGGACATCGCTTATGCGGACAGCTATGCAAGATCTGATGCGAAACCCAAATCTATTGATTCAAATGCTGGTTTTACAACAATCCAAATAATGGCATCCCTACGGGTACCTACGTTAAACACTTTTCGCCGCATAAACTCGAGCTATCTCAATTCCTACTTGACTATCATATCGACGTAATGCTGCTTTCAGAAACACACCTTACAAACAGATACAATTTTGAACTACGACGATTCCTCATCATACGGAGGAAATGATCCAAATGGTAAAGCACATAGTGGGACTGGAACTATAATAAGAAGCCGTATTAAGGACAACTATCAGAAAAAAGTTTCTAAAAACACCTACAGGCCACATCTAAATAAAAACTGGGAAGCAATTTACACTAGCCGCCGTATACTGCCCCCCTCGCTTCACTGCTAATATCACTTCACTTACTATTATTATTATAATTAAAATTGACCTCACAGAAAACCAATTGGGTTAATTCACTGGAGTCTGTATTGTGCAGCTCGAGCTTCAACACCTTAAACTATAAACACACAATGCAATCAAAATAAGACAAATCTACAAATCGAACAGCTCGTCCTCGAAAACCGACGCTTACGTCGACAGTGGCAATTTCATAGATCGCCATCTGCTACAAAGCTTAAGACCGAAAGAAACCGTGATGCCTATTAGAAATTCCACGACGGCTGGGCGCGCAGTGACGCAGACAGAGCCAGCATGTTTGCCAACCACCTTAAAAATGCCGACTTTACAACATGAGCACAATGCCTCAACGTGTGCGAATTGAGTTTCGCTCAAACGAAATCGTTACCATCATCCAAAATCAAATGAATCAGAAAAAACCCCCCGGCTGCAACTTTATAACTCCCAAAATGATCATTGAGTTCCCATATTTTGCCGCTAGCACTCTCACCCAGCTTTTCAATGCCATCGCAAAAATTGTCCACTTTCCAGTGAAATGGAAAAAGTCAATTATAATAATGATAGAAAAGCCAGAAAAAGACCACACATTCCCACGTCGTATAGAACTATAAGCCTACTCTCAACCTTATCTAAACGCTTTGAAAAATGCGTAATGACTCGGATAAACACATACCTGAGAATCCAGGAAGGAATCCCGTCTCATTAATTTGGGAGATAACATCATCCGGATAACACCAGAAAAACGAGAGTACTGTACTGTATTTTTAGATGTCTCTCAAGCATTTGATAAAGTCTGGCTATCAGGTCTAATGTACAAGATCAAGACAATGCCCCCCTACAGCACCCACAAACTTTTAGACTCTTACCTTCACGACAGAAAATTTGTTGTGAGGTGCAACATTGCTATATCTGATGATTACATTGCTGGAGGTGGAGTTCCTCAAGTTAGCGTGCTAGGGCTAACATTATATGTCCTCTGCACAGCAGACATCCCGACAAGCGTCGTTTGCCGATCATACAGCCGATGATTCTTTAATGCTTCTAATTCTTCTAATGCCCTTAGGGCTCTCTAGGATTCTATCCTATTGGAATTTCGCAGTCTTTTTTGAGTACTATTGTGGCCATGTTGCTTACAGCGGACCAATTTACTTCAGATTCAAGCATTATTTCCACCAGGTTACAAGCGGCTGGCGCCCTCCCAACCCTTATACTCAGATCTCGACGTTCTTTTTCAAATTTCGGACAGACAAAAAACACATGTTCTGTGTCATAGTTATCCGAATGGCAGAGTGGGCAGTGCGGATAACGTTCATGCTAAAACCTATTCAGATAGTATTTAAAGCATCCGTGTCCTGTCAGAAGTTGCGTTAAGTAGTAGTCCACATGTCCATGCTTACGTCCCAGCCATCTCTGCAGATCTGGGATGAGCTTTTACGTCCATCGTCCTTTGCTACTATTTACCCACCTCTCTTGCCATTTAGAGATGGTGAGCTCTCTGCACCTTTTGCGTAGGGATTCAGCGGTGGCGACCCCTGTGCTACCTGCGCGGATATTAGCAGATTCCTCTGCTAACAGATCAATCGGTATGATTCCCGCTATTACCATTGCCGCGTCATAGGATACCGTGCGAAAGGCACAGCATACCCGCAGGGCACACAATCTCTGTACAGAGTCGCCATCCTGCCTGCAGCTTCCATTTTTTGTGGCTCGGGCCCATATGGGAGCAGCATACATCAGCGTCGATGTGACAACGATAACAAGTAATCTGCGTCCTGGTTGCCTCGGTCCCCGAGTGTTCGCCATGATTCGCGAAATCGCTGCCGCCGTTCTACCTGCCTTCCCACTGGCGTAGGCTAAATGGTCTTTAAAGGAAAGCCGGTGGTCGATCATGCCTCCTAGGTACTTTAGACTTGGGCTTTATCAATCTGTTACGCAACTTCTTCTTATATCGCAATGTATATTGGGTTTCAAGTGTAGACGTTCTCCTGATGGCGAATAACTATTGAAGTAAGGTTTTCAAATCATTAAGAGAAACAATATACTCAAAGTCAGTACAGAAATCGTCAATCCTTTTTTCTAATACATCTTCCTACAATGTTAGATTGTTTTTACCGGAAAAAAAAGAATAAAATTTAATAAATTGTAATACTTACCCTGTTTATTTAAAAAATATTTACAAGTTTTTAATAATTTCTCGACGTTTTTGAAGATTTCTTGTAGTAGATAGGGAGTATGCTAACCTACACATCTTTGAGAACTGCCATAATTCTCATCATCATCCTCATAAACAGTGGTTTCACAATCACTCCAACGTACCTCTTTTGTTGGAAGTTAAGTGTTCTCCACATTTTTAGAAAATCCTCCGACTACCTCCTATTGTTGTTGCAATTGTTGTTGATCCATATTATCCTTGTTGGTTTTTTAAGAATTATAGGAAAATTTATTGCTTACTCGAACAAAATTTGACTTTAAACTGACTTCAAATTGAACTGTCTAGCGCTATTTATTGAAGGATTACTATTAGGATTTGTTTTGCATGCGGTTTCCTTTCATTATATAACAACGCACGTGTAAAACGCATTTATTGCATTTCACAACAATATTAAATAGCATTTATTTATCATCTAACCATTAGAATTTATATATATGTATATACTACACAGAGTTTTCATTCTCCGTCGTTGTTTATGTCAATGAAAATTGATATTAATAACTTTTTATACACTTTGCATACACTTTGTATTACATTATGTTGTATTAGATAGATGATGTCGATCTAAAAAAAAAACAAAGAAAATTAATAATGCATTAGCTCATGGTATACATTGATTATACGGAAACGGATGTGTGCGTGTGAGATTTGATTTAAATTAAAACGTATTTATTGTATTTATTTCACAACAATTTTAAATAGCATTTATTTATCATCATCATATAGAATGGTTATAATAAACATTATATATATACATATATGTATATACCATTCAGAGTTCGAATTCTCCGTCGGAAGGAAATTGATATTGATTACTTTGTATACACTTTGTATTACATTGTACTGTGTTAGATAGATGACGTCGACCTAGAATGAAACAAAGAAAATGAATAAAATGTAGTAGTGCAATATATATTTCTACATTGTTGTTGTTGCAAAGAAAATTTCGCAGAATTTATAATTTAATAATTTAATTTATAAATCATCATGTTCATCAATTTGTTGAATGTGTATGCAATATTGTTGTTCAATTTGATTAAGGGTAATATTCAAATTGTCAATATGTTCAATCGCATATGTATATTTTGCATTTTTTCCTTAGCCAAGGGGGAGATTATTAAGATATTTTTGAATGAAATAAATAATTTTGTTTGCTAACGTCATATTTTTTTGTCGTTGTATTTATAAAGTATTTATATGCAAGACCTGTTCTTAATCATTGATGTTATACGTTCCAATGTTTTTTTCTGACTGTGTGTTTTGAGAGGTGGATCTGATTTCATCATTATTATTATTATTATTATTAAAATCATGATTTTTTTTCGTTCTAACATGTTTCGATTGTTAACAACATTATATTGATAAAAGTAAATTCGTAATATTTTATTTATTTAATCGTTATGATTACTACATCGAATATCAACAACACTTCTAGAGTATGGAGTTTTGAAATATCTATGAAACACAGTGGACGTATCAATTATTCCACCAATATCCCGTTCTTTTTTAATTAAGTTTTGACGAAAGTTTTCATCAGCATCCTTGATTGAGGGGAAATAATTTGGCATTCGTTCGTATACCACATTTCGTTAAAATCTATTGACATATAGATTTTGCTGCTGCTGCTGTTGTTGTTGTTGAATCATTTCCATAAATGTGGTCACTTATTCCAAACCCATATACAACTAATGGTAAGACTATAATTATTTACATTTTTATTAATTTATTGTCCGTGTGATTATATATGTACTTTCACGTTGGGTGATTGCTAGATCTAGTTTTATAAAATTGTGTATGCATAGGTAAAATATATTGTTTTTACTCTTTCTAATCAGTTACGAGTATATGATAAGATCTTTTGTTATCTCTCTCTCTCTCCCTCTCGGTTTGTAAATAATTGTTGATGTCTTCGTTAAGTATAACTTGATTTATGTCGATTGCTTTTTCAAACAACAATTTGCTCAATCTCACCGTTCGCCAAAATTTTTTTCATTCTCTTTTTCGTGTTTGGTGTTGTTGTTGTTGTTGGTTCTCTCAGTAGCTCGAATGTAAGATTTATTTTCAAAAATTTAAAATCAACCGTTATTATTCATTTATACATTTAAATTTTATCTCCGTAGATTGTAGTTGTTTAGGTGAGGGGCCATTGTGCCGCCGCTCATCCACGCTGAAGAGCGCATCCGCGCTGAAGAGCGCATCCACGCTGAAGAGCGCATCCGCCCTCGCCCCTCTCTGCACAATCTTGCACTCTCGCTTTCTCGGGTCCAACTGCAGCGGTCGGCCGTCGGCGATCGTCTTTTTTCTTATGCTAAGCTATGTTAAGTTAGTTTTTCTGTATGAAGTGAATAAAGTGGACGGCTTACTCCACGACGCCCCGACTTCATCTTATCTGCAATCAAGAGGCATCTTTTTGTGGCAACACCGCCCCATTACAACATTTTGGTCCTGGGAGCCGAATTTTCTGGATATTCTGGAAACTTTTTCTACCAGCAGTTCCCGGCAGTGTTCCGCCAAATGATAAGTGCGACATTTTTTTCCGTCTCCGTCTCTCTGCTGGTCTTCAGCAGTGGTCCGAATATTAAATTTCGTTCACACTGCTGCAAGATTTGGTTTTCCTTCCGTGTCAACTCCAAGTCCGAGTTTTCCGACACAACGGCAGTGTGAGATTTTCTACTCTTCTTCGACTTCAAATTCTGCCAATTTTTCCATCCGACTCCGTTTTGTGTGCCGCCATATTCCTCGCCGTTTTCGGCCTCCCCGTTATTTGCTATTCCGCTATTCGCTTGCCAACGGTTGAGGCATATGTGCATACATATAATATACACACATACAACCATACATTTTCTTTTTTTTTGGTGCAATTAATCCGCGAAAAATTGACCAAGTGAACAGTGAAATTGTGTGGTGACAAAAATAAGGCATAATTAATATTGGCCAGCCGGTGTGATTTATTTCTAAAAATTCCTAAATTCATTTAACAGTCCGCCGCTGGCGTAATATTTTTTTTCCAATCAGTGTTTTTTTTTTACACCACACAGCTTTCTGTTCCTCCATTTATACAGTCCACAGTCCACTGTGCCATCCTAGGCCTCACGTGCATACATATACTTACATATATACATACTTGCATGCCTCCAATTTCTGCCTCCAATTTCAGGAAATAAATACATGACAAAATTAAATTGAAATTAAATCTGTTTAAAAAAAAAAAACGCCATTTCACTACAAATCCGTGATTGTGTCGCCTAAGTTCTCAACCTCGCCCCTCAGTAGCCGTGTTGTGTTTTTTTTTGTGCTGTTTTTTTTCCTTTGGGGTGAAATATGAACGGTACTTGTCCATTCTCCCTGCCTTTAGCGCAGCTTCTACTCCGCATCAGGCAACATCCGCCTACAATCTCAACAAACCTCGTCTAATTCTGGGTTGTTTTTTTTGGTTGCTGAAGTTTTGTTTTCACATTCGATTTGTGCCGCACACGATCTTCCTTTCGCCATCTGCGCCGCTAGTGCCCACTAGTTCCTTGTGATCGCAATCCATCCGCGATCTCACCGTTCTCATCACTTTAGTGTGAACGGCCACCGCTTCGAAAAAGGCCCCTATTGCGCAAGTCAGCCGACAATCGCTGACCAGCGAATTGATTTTTGAGAATGCCCACGGGAGACGACAAAAATCCGCGTCCGATCCCAGCCATCAGTTTGGACAGATCTCAATCCGCATCTCCGCGGACGCCTCTTTTGAAGCCTAAGGCGACCAGGGCCATTCCAAGGGCAAAGAGTGACGAAAACATCAATACAATCCCCGATCCTTCACAGAGGCAGACTCGCTCCGTTGTAAAAATGGCTCAAAGTGCGGTAGAAGTGGCGCTGAAAAAGTTCATCGCCACAACAGACCGAATTAGCCAATTTGAGGCCAACATCAATACCCCGGGGGCCCCAGAAACGGAAGTAGGCTCCCAATACATGTGCGAAGTCCATCGAGACCAAATTCGGGCACTCTGGGAGAAGGTGGAGAAGTGCTATGAGAGCTGCTCCGATTTGCTAGCCGTGTCCGACGACAATTCGGCCACCTCAGCAGTGCTGGAATCGAAGTACAGCTACTGTTACTCCGTATATTCGAGGTGTATTGCCCAGCTTCGGGAGAAAATTGCCTCCCAATCCACTCAGGCTTCCGTCAATGTCCACACGCCCGCGTCTACTGGCTGTCGGTTACCTTTAGTGGATACCGAGGTCTTTGCGGGTGATTATCTTCGGTGGCCCACCTTTGGAGACTTGTTTACGGCCATTTACATCCAAAACTCGCGGCTCACCCCGGTAGAGAAGTGGTTCCACTTGCTGTCCAAAACAAGTGGTGACGCACACGCCATTGTTGCTAAGGCTCCGCTTACCCATGAGGGGTTTGTCGGAGCGTGGCAAAGCCTCACAGACCGTTTTGAGAACCGGCGGCTGTTAGTCAATAGCCAGTTGAAGATCCTTTTCAATCTCCAGGCTATTTCTCAAGAGTCCGGGGTCGCGCTGAGGGAACTGCAAGCCACCATTCAGAGTTGTCTGACAGCCCTAGAAATGTCTGCCATCAATGTTGAGGCTTGGGATTGTCTCCTGGTCTTTATGATTTCCTCGAAGCTCCCCAAGGTCACCCTTTCTATGTGGGAGCAATCCGTACATAATAAGGCCGAAATTCCAACATGGAAGGAATTAGATAACTTCCTGACAGAGCGCCATCGCACTCTGGAGGCCATCGACGACGTCAGGCCTAGTGGCTCCGGGCAATCTCCGCCGAGGTAGGGACTTCCTACTGCCCCTGCACGGAGGCTCAATTCGTACGGGATGCGATCTCTGTTCGAGGGAGAACCACCCTATCCGCTTATGTCCGCGTTTCCTAGAAATGAACGTGGACGGGCGCTCCGACTAATTTAAGAGGAAGCAGTTATGCTTAAACTGTTTTGCCCGAGGGCACCAACAGCGAGACTGCACGAGCGCCCATACCTGCTTCACATGCCACAGCCGACACCACACCCTCCTGCACCGCGGCAATCCGTTCGCTACCGCTCCAAGTCCGCCTACTCCAGCAAGGGCTCGACCCGCACAAACTGCCAGAAGCACAAACGGCTCGGAGGATCAGTCGGATGTGCAGGTGTGCTTCGCTTCCGGGTCTGGAGCAGTCCTACTGGGCACGGCCTTTATCAACGTGTGTCATTTGGGGTGCAGTTTCCAGGCACGAGCACTGATAGACTCAGGGTCCGAAGCGACGTTCATAACTGAACGACTGTTCAACCTTGTCAAGCTCCCCTTCAAGACGAGCCCAAGTGTCCGGTCTTAATCACACCATTTCCGCGCAGTCTACTAAATTGTGCCATTTCTCCATTCGGTCGCTGTCTAGACCCGGGTTACAATTAGAGACTGCGGCAGGAAATCTGCCATCATATCCGATTCCGCGGGATCGTCTCAAGGGGCTGCCCGACATTCCCCTGGCGGACCCCAACTTCTTTGAAAGCTCCCAAGTCGATGTGTTAATAGGAGCTGACATTCTTCCATCCATTCTCCTCGGTAATACCAGGGCTAACATCTGCGGGTCACTTCTCGGTCAGGAAACCATTTTTGGATGGGTGCTGACAGGCCCATTATCTCCAGCCAACCCTCGCAGCGTGTCCGTTTTTTCCACACGAGTTGCCCGTAGCCTCGGTGACTCGCTGGATCAGCCCCTCACCAAATTTTGGGAGGGTGAGGATGTGCCCACACAGATCAATTCGGAATCGGATTCAGTTTGCGAGCACAACTTTGTCCAGACGACGAGAAGAGACGAGTGTGGCAAGTACGTTGAGACGCTCCCCTTACGCGACCCCGAGCAGAAGGGTTTCGAGCTATCGGCTTCACGGTCCTTTGCTCTTGCTCAGCTCCTGCGTAATGAGCTGCGCCTGAAGAGGGATCCGGCCCTTAAGGCCCGCTATGACTCGGTAATCCAGGAATACATCGACTTTGGCCACATCATCGAGGTCTCTCCCACGAGCAGTTCCGCTACCTACTATCTTCCACATCATGCCGTCTTCAAGCCCGAAAGCACGACCACCAAGGTGCGGGTAGTCTTCACTGCTTCGAGCCCGTCCGCAAACGAGACCAGTCTGAACGACATTCTGTACGCGGGCCCGGTCTTACAATCCGACCTGACGATTCAAATCCTAAAGTGGCGATACTTTAGGCTTGTCTTCAACGCCGACATCGAGAAGATGTATCGGCAAATTTGGGTAGACCCCAAGCATACTCCGCGTAAACGTATTTTGTTTCGCAATCCCGATGGGGAGATCCGCGACTACGAATTAAAAACGGTCACCTTCGTTGTCAATTGTGCCCCGTTCCTAGCGATCCGTGTCCTGCAACAGCTCGCTGACGACGACGTTCCAATGTCCCTGTCCATTGTGCTGTCTCGTAGCTCTGCCCGTAGTTCCAAATCGAACTTCTCACCAATTCTGATAACGCTGTTTTGTTTCTTCATCATAGTTCCGCCAGTCATATTCAGTACGATGTCGCCACGTCCACGCAGCGCCCAGTCACTGGAAAGCAGATGTCCTCGAGGTACACAGTCCTACCGATGCCGAGTCTGCAGTGGGATCCATCCTTTGAAGAAATGTAGGCGCTTTCTACGTCTCAGTGCCGAGAAACGGCTCCGGGCGGTTCTCGTGAATCGGTATTGCTCCAGCTGCCTGGCTCACGAGCACTCCGACGGATCGTGTCGGCGTGGGGACTGCTGTAGAACGTGTGGTCAGGATCACCACTCGCTGCTGCACCCCGTTGAGAAGCCGCGGGCTCGGCGCCAGCCGCGTCAAGAGGAGCACCGGTCACAGAGCGCGGGAGACAGTACACGGAGTGTCTTAGCTGGCGCTCAGCCGTCGTCCGTCAACTCCCGGCGCGGTTCGGTTGCTTCTCGGCCTTCGTCCGCCACCTTCCGGCACTCACAAGCCGGTCCACGGCCATCGACTTTCCGGCGCTCGTCGGCCGGCCCTCAGCATTCTTCCGCCACTGGCCGGCAAGCTTCAGGTGCTCCACGGCCTTCGTCCGCCACTCATCGGGTGCCGTCCACCGCACGTCCGCCCGCGTCATCCGCGCCTAGGCAATTTTCCACCTCTTGTCAAGGGACCCCGCAGGACGCGGCCGCTGCGCCCACCCTATCGTCGCTGCTGCAGCGGAACAGCGTTAACGTGCTGCCGACCGCGCTAGTGCGCATTGACACCGGGACCCGGATCTTCGACACGGGGGCCCTTATCGACCCGTGTACGCCCTCGAGCTGCATCGACTCATCGCTGTCGGTGTGTTTTCGTCTGCCCACTACCAGCGCGGGGGAGGAACAAGTTTGTTCGGCCACCGTGGATTCCGAAACGAATGATAACGTTCGGCTGGAGGTCGTTTTCAAAATCGAGCCTCACGTGCGCGTTCGTACGCCGTCTCGAGAGCTGAGCAAGGCGGTGCGTGCCCACTTCCGAGACATGACATTGGCGGATGAGCGGTTCTATCTGCCAGCGACGATCTCCGTTGTCCTGGGCGCGGATATGTACCCGCGTATAATGCAGACGGGCTTCCTGAAGGCCCAGGACGGGCTGCCGGTGGCCCAGAGCCCCGTTTTTGGATGGGTCGTGTCCGGAGTCGGTCACCAACCGTAGCGACGAGGGAGATGTTGCAACCCGAGTGATTGCAAGGGGGGCGGGATGTTTAGGTGAGGGGCCATTGTGCCGCCATCCACGCTGAAGAGCGCATCCGTGCTGAAGAGCGCACCCACGCTGAAGAGCGCATCCGCCCTCGCCCCTCTCTGCACAATCTTGCACTCTCGCTCTCTCGGGTCCAACTGCAGCGGTCGGCCGTCGGCGATCGTCTTTTTTCTTATGCTAAGCTAAGTTAAAAAAACACTAATTCTTTTACAGCAGACCTAAAGCAGAGATCGATCTTTCACCTATGGATATACCGTGAGTGGCTTATTTATTTATGTAAATACTCTGAGAATAATTTTATGTGTCATTTTATATGTCACGTAAATACTTTATTCATCATTCTTTATACCACCAAAACAAACCTGAACTGATATACCATGAATTTTATTTTTACGATTTCAGAACCTGAATTTAGTTATTACCTAATACCCTAGCCAATTAATAGTATCCAAAAATCTCAACCAAGTCATAGTCGATTGGATTCTTTTTATTAAATGCAAATTGTTTTTTTCCCATCTAGCCACGCCTACCCTAAGGCCCACAAAACTCAGAAAACCAAAAATGCAAAAGTCTTGGGACCTATGCAAGCTAGAAAGTTATGCTTAAGAACACGTATTTAAGAGATGCAACTGCAACTTGTCACTTCAACTTCTTTTCATCCGGCCACGCCCACTCTAACGAACACAAGCCAGGGAAAACTGTGGCGTCTATAATATTATTATGAATGCTTTCGTTTGACCTTGTATAACTTATTTCTGTAAATATCTATCGATTTACAAAAGATTTGTTAATCGGAGAAATATTTCGCTATATATGAATAAGTTTAGGTTATAAGGCCCCATATGGGCAGTGGCGTCACTATCAGTTACTCAACATGATTTCTCTAACAATAGTTCCTGAGATCTCAGCGTTCATACGGACAGATAGGCGAACAGACGGGCATGGCTCAATCGACTTCTCTATTGATCCTGGACAAGAATATATACACTTTATAGGAACGGCAAGCCACTTTCTGGATCACTCTTGGCTGAACAAAGAACTCTTTCTTTAAAGATTTGTGTTCTTTAACAGACATTTAAGCATTTAATCTCAGTATTGTATAAAAGGTAAACGATAAAAATAGTTTTTCCGTTTATCGAAAGTAAGAACTAATGTAGCGATATTTATGGTTCATTGTAACCTGACCATGAAGCTTTACTTCAGCGAAGATGAACAATTTGAATATCCACATGTGTAATATATTATATGCATATGAATATGTAAGTTAACTTAGTTAACCGGGCGACGGCAATGACCGATCGTCCGAAAGTTCGCTCCGGCCAAATTGCTGACACAGCGTCTGGCCGGAAGCCCGTGCATAGCCGGCAAGCACTACCCATTGGAGTGGCCGCTATGAGTCTCTTTTTATGTTAGCTTTAAGTTCAGTTCAATTTTAATATTCACCGAATAAGGAGCACAAGCTCATTCAATATAACTCCGGCAACCGCCGGAGTCTCGAGGCCAGCTGGTTAAGAAGGGCAGTCAGATTACTAACCGGACTTCTGTACCGAGACAGCGGCGAGGGAACCTCCACTGTGAACTTAAATACTTAGAGGGAAATAACTAACCGGACTTCTACACGGAGACAGCAGCGAGGGAACCTCTACAATAAAAATAACTAATTGGCGCCCACGTTAAATTACCCATCTAAGTCGGGGAAATCATGTAAGTGAGCACTTCTGTTCCAAAAAATTTTCCGGCATCTGCATTAGTAAAATATTTCAATACGCTATATTTTCTGCAGCTCTGTATTAGACACATTTTTTTATATAAACGTACTCACTAATTGTTTGACAATTTTATTGGTGTAATCACAAGTGATATTATTTATGTTTTTCATTCTTTGCATTTTTTAAATTCTTTCAATAAATATCTTGGTGCCGAATATTATCGCCAATATAACTACCAGACTACATATTTAATAACCAGCCTAGACGAAATGCGCCGCCGGGAAATAAATTTATTAATTGTACATTTAATTTACCCCTTATACGTGGTCGTCTTTTTGCTTACACCTAAATTCTTTGTGTTAGCTTCGCAACAATCTTGGGTTTGTTTTGGTTTCCATCGTTTACCCACTCCACTACGACACTCGAACTCGACACCGCGACGTTTGTATTCCGATTTTGTTAGCTTCGCTTTTTTGTCTTTCAGAACGGCAGCTTAGCCACCACGGATCTTTACTGTGTCAATTTTTGTTGTTTATATTTTTGTGTGCCATAGCGGAGACCCAGTCCCCGCGACCCCCTTCCCCTAGTCATTGCTTGGCAAGGCAACAGCTCAGTTTTTCAACGAGCTCTCGTCCATCGTTACCAAGCGGCATCTCAGCCCCCGCGGCCCCCTCGCCATACCCATGGGCAAGACCGCTTGAGCATGCATTAAATCGCTGGGCCGATTAAGCTTGCACAGCTCCATATGAGCAACCCATTCCAGCAATATAGGAACAACAGGCAGGTCCCCAGCGACTCTGAATCCGAGACCGAAGGGCCGGCAAGAACTTCTACACCGAAAAGTGTAAGCGTCGGCACTCCCTCAGCCAGAAACATGGCATTTAACCCAGATCAAATAAAGGCGGTAGTAGAGGCTCCCGCCGAACATGCCCTACAGAAAGCGGCCATTGACAGCCAGCGCAGGGAGAATGGGTTGCGCCAGACTATTCAACAACTGGCCAACCAAGTGGCGGCGATACAGGTCGCACCCGCCCCAACAGTAGCTGCTCAGATTAAAGTTTATACACCCATAAACATTAATAACACCGTTATTTGTAATGAGCCACTAGACGCCGACAAATGCCTGCCCGGATTTTCGGGTGCCCAGGAAAAATACGTCTCCTGGCGGCAGGCGGCAGTAGGCGCATACTATATTTTTAAGAATTTCGTAGGAAGTTCACGCCATTATCAGGCAGTAATTATAATTAGGAGCAAAATAAGGAGCCCGGCCGATGCAGTGGTATCCTCATTTGGCACAGGCTTAGTTTCGACGCGATTATAAATCGACTCGACTTTACTTATAGTGACAAGCGGACAATGCATGTCATAGAGCAGGAGATGGGCACCCTCAGACAGGGGAATCTCTCGCTCCCTCCTCACCAACAAGGCGACCATGTCATACGAAGCCTCGGCTGCACAAGTTTTATGCCAAAAATTCCGGGCTGATGCCCTTCGCGTATTTATCTCTGGATTAAAACGCAACCTCACTGACGTCCTCTTCGCGGCGAAGCCCAAGGACATGCCATCAGCACTTGCCTTGGCTCAAGAGGTGGAGGCGAACCATGATAGGTATTCCTTTGCATCATCATTTGCAAGAAGCCAGGAAGATAGGGAGAAAAAACAATTTCCTAAGGCGCAAGAGCGTCAGCAGGCCGCCCCTCATGGAGGCCGGCGACGTCCGATAGAGTCAAAACGACAAAAAGGCAAAGTGTAATCCACATTGCCCAGAGCGCTGACAAAACTGGTGATACGTATACCACAGCAGCCTCTAGCGCGGCACAAGAAATCGATGACGACGCCATCAACGAGTACGACTCGGATGCCATAATTTTTTTAGGGGAAGATCCCTGCTACCCGGCATCAGACGAAGAGTAGCGGGGATTGACATGAGATTTCTAGTAGATACGGGCGCGGCCAAAAATTTCATCCGACCATACGAAGGATTGAAAGGCGTCCACCCGGTAGAATCTCCATTCAAGGCTCATTCGATCCATGGAGTCACCAATATCACGAAGAAATGCTTCGTGTCAATTTTCAACTTGAAGGCCACATTCTTCATTTTACCAGATTTGTCCTCTTTTGATGGAATCATCGGCCTTGACCTTTTAAAACAGGCAGGGGCGTCACTTCGTCTGGCTTCCGGCCATCTCAAATGGGGCACGGAAATAGAGAACATCGATTTTCAAACATGTCCCGATGTAAATTTTACTGAGGTGGACTGCTCAGACGCACCACCTTTGGTCATAAAAGCATTTTTGAAAATGCTCAGCGACAGGAAAAAAACCTCCGCAGACCCAAATGAGGGCTTTCCTTCAATACGTCGGTGGTTACCACCATCCGAACCATTGATGAGACGCCCATTTATGCCAAACTTTACCCATATCCAATAGGGGTAGCTGATTTTGTCAATGGCGAAATCCAAGATCTGCTAAAAATGGCATCATCCAAAAGTCGAAATCCCCCTACAATAACCCAATATGGGTTGTAGACAAAAAGGGCACCGACGAAACTGGCAGGCGGAAAATGCGTTTGGTATTGGATTTTCGCAAACTAAACGAGAAAACAATACCCGATCGATACCCCATGCCGAACATCTCGATGATATTAGGAAACTTAGGCAAGGCCAAGTATTTCACAACCCTGGACTTGAAGTCCGGTTATCATCAGATCACGCTGGCAGAATGCGAACGTGAAAAGACATCCTTTTCCATTAACGGAGGGAAGTACGAGTTTCGCAGAATGCCATTTGGATTAAAAAGTGCAGCCAGCATTTTCCAAAGAACAATTGACGACATACTGCGAGAGCAGATTGGCAAATTTTGCTATGTCTATGTTGATGATGTTATGGTCTTTTCAGAGGACGAAAACTCCCACATCCGGCACGTGGATTGGGTTCTCAAGAGCCTACACGATGCAAATATGAGGGTATCAACAGAAAAGTCACGATTTTTCAAGAAAAGCGTTGGCTTTTTAGGGTTTATAGTCACCAATAACGGGGCTACCAGAGACCCAGAAAAAATAAAAGCCATTCAGGAATTCCCAGAGCCTAAGAAAATATTCGAGGTCAGATCATTCCTTGGCTTGGCCAGCTATTATAAATGCTTCATAAAAGATTTTGCATCCATAGCTCGGCCCGTCACTGATCTTTTGAAAGGGGAACTTGGAAGTGTCAGTAGACACAGATCCAGGAACATCCAGGTGCAGTTCAACGAGCCCCAACGGCGGGCTTTCCAAAAGCTGCGTAACATTCTGGCTTCCGAGGATGTCATCCTCAGATACCCCGACTACCAAAAGGCATTTGATGTAACGACAGATGCCTCAGCGTTCGGCATTGTCGTAGTTCTATCCCAAGAAGGGAGACCCATTTCTAGCGCGGCCACAATTCACAGTGATCTGTTGCTAACCTATACCATTGAAACCACGGACAAGCCTTTGAATTGCTTCCAGAACCAGATAACTCTAGAGAAGGCACGCTTTCCGTTAAAACGCAGCTCTTTGGAAACAAGAGACGGCATGTGATTAACTTCTCCTGCAAAGATTAATTACTTGATGAGCTCGCAGACATAATCGTTCCTAAAGGCATAAACGCCATTCATTGTGACTTGCACACGCTGGCAATGATACAGGACGAATTGGTTCGGCAATTTCCAGCCACCAAATTTTGGCATTGCAAAAACCGTGTAACGGATATTTTTGCAGTTCCTGGGAGACGGGAAATCCTCACCGTCGAGCACAACAGGGCTCACAGAGGGCCCAAGAAAATGTAAAGTAGATACTCTCCGAGTACTACTTTCCAAAGATGGCCAAGCTAGCCACCGAGATTGTAGCAAACTGCAAAACATGTGCGAAAGCCAAGTACGATAGGCAGCCAAAGAAGCATGAGCTAGGCGAGACTCCGAGTCCCCTCTCATGTGGGAGAACTGCTACATATCGACATCTTTTCCACAGACAAGAAATACTTTCTCACTTGCATAGACAAGTTTTCGAAGTTTGCAGTTGTGCAGCATGTCCACACTAGGACAATCGAGGATCTTAAACCGGCCATACTCCAAATCATGAACTTTTTCCCTAGGGCTAGAGTAGTCTATTGCGATAATGAACCTTCGTTAAATTCGCACACTATCTCAGCCATGCTTGACAACCATTTTGGTGTTAGTTCACTCTGTCGTTGACAAACTGCCAGTCGAAATCGTGCAAAAGCACCCAGACGACCCACAGACGGACGTCCCGAATAGGATCGTTAGGGCACAAAATACGCTAAGGGCCAGGGAAAATGCCTCCCGACAATGCAGAACATTCGAAGTCGGCGAGAAAGTTTTGGTTAAGTCGAACCGAAGGCTTGGCAATAAACTCACACCACTGTGTGAGGAAAAAGCTGTTGAAGCGGACCTGGGGACCACGGTCCTCATTAAGGGGTCCTCATTAAACAAGGACAACATTAAATAATAATTCATTTTTTCTAATGTTTACACCTAGCCACTTGGCGTAAGTTTTATTTTCCACATTTTTTCACACCTAGCCACTTGGCGTAAGTTTTCTTTTCCATATTTTCTCACCCCTATCTACTTGGTATAAGTTTTTGTTATAATTATGCTTTATTCGTTATGCTTTGGTGGTGGGCTACCCTGTTTTAAACAAACACTACAATACATCCAATATTACAGGTTCGCATTCGTATCCCTGCTAGTTCTGCTTACCGTAACATCGGGGCACGTTACGGACTACTCGCAGGCCAAATATATTCCCATCATTGATGGTAGAATTTTAGTTTGGGAAGAATTCGCGTTCGTTACACACTCGGCGAATCTCTCGGAATATAGGCGCGTGGTGGAAGAAACGGATGGCATGACCAGCATGTTTCCCCAGTCACATATGCAGAAACTTTTGAGTGTCGATGTCGCTCATCTGCGTGACCTGCTCGACTCGTTGAGCATCCACCACAGAGTAGCTAGGAGTTTGGATTTCCTAGGAGCAGCGTTAAAGGTAGTGGCGGGAACGCCAGATGCAGAGGATTTCGAAGAAATTAAACTTAATGAATTTCAGTTTATAAATGCAAACAATAGGCAAAAACATCAATAGTAAAGTACAAGACCAAATTAATAATATTACTACCACCGTCAACCAACTTCTGAGGTCAGCCAAGG
The DNA here is from genome assembly GCF_018153835.1 of Drosophila eugracilis. Classification (NCBI taxonomy): domain Eukaryota; kingdom Metazoa; phylum Arthropoda; class Insecta; order Diptera; family Drosophilidae; genus Drosophila; species Drosophila eugracilis. Next base: position 98,532 of record NW_024573549.1, read on the forward strand.
GAACCCAAGTTGACACGCGGCATCTTTATGAGATGTTATTATCCCGAAATAGAATGATTAGTATGGAGCTGCAAAACTTATTACTAGCGATAGCTCTAGCTAAGGCCAACATTGTGAGCCCTACTATACTAGATCATGCAGACCTAGAATATATATGGATATAAGAGCCCACAGATACCCCCATCAAAGACTTATTGTCCGTTGCTTCCGTTAAAATATTACAGTCCGCTAACCTTTTGTATTTTTTTTATCAAATTTCCAATAATCAAATCGTCGTGTATTAAAATCACTGTTTTTCCCGTGTCCCATCATGACACGATGCTCAGGCTGGAGGACAAAATAATAGCAGATTGCAATGGAGCAATCCACACGGTCTACAATTGCTCCACAACACCTGGAGCCACATTTTGCCAGCTGGCGTTAAGAAGGTCGTGCGCGCAAGAGCTCCACGCTGGAGGCATAGCGCACTGTGGCATCCAGCACAGCGATCTATATCCAATTACTCACGTAGATGAACGCATCATAATTGTAAACGATCGTCCGGCACGTGTGAGTGTGCATAATGGCATTTACATCCATGTACGAGGCACGCATCTCATTACCTTTACTGAGAGTGCCATAGTTAATGAAACACGATATGTCAACAATGACAGGGCCCAGAAGAGGGTCCCAGGAGTAGCCAGCTCGCCCTCCCTGAACATTACTATGGAGCACAACATCCTCAGTCTTCCGTACCTTCACCGCTTGAGTGAGCGTAATCTGGAACACATCAATAGAGTCGGTGAGAATATCAACGACTATCATTTACATCAGATAGTACTGGTGGCAGGAGCAATATGCTGCGCGTTGATCTACGTCGGTTTAACCTATCGGCGAGTCATCTAGGCCAGGAGAACTACGGGCCAGATAGCAGATATGATCGCCTAAATAGGGTCGGCCGAGGGCGGCCTTAATCCTGAGGGGGGAGTAGTTAACTAAGTTAACAGGGCGACGGCAATGACCCATCGTCCGAAAGTTCGCTCCGGCCAAATTGCTGACACAGCGTCTGGCCGGAAGCCCGTGCATAGCCTGCAAGCACTACCCATTGGAGTGGCCGCTATGAGTCCCTTTTTATGTTAGCTTTAAGTTCAGTTCAATTTTGATATTCACCGAATAAAGAGCACAAGCTCATTCAATATAACTCCGGCAACCGACGTTAACATTTTATCATTTACAAACTGACTGAGTCTCTAGGCCAGCAGGTTAAGAAGGGCAGTCACCCTTCCATCCTAAACTTCGTAATTCACCATTAGAGAGATTACTAACCGGACTTCTGTACCGAGACAGCGGCGAGGGAACCTCCACTGTGAACTTAAATACTTAGAGGGAAATAACTAACCGGACTTCTGCACGGAGACACCAGCGAGGGAACCTCTACAATGAAAATAACTAATTTGTACAAATGTATTCTTATTATTTATCGGCATTGCATTCCAAGTCGATAAGTACATATCTATGTAAATATATCGAACTGCTCACCCTTCTTTTCATCCCTCATGAATATATCAGAATTCGCTATTATTCTTCCTGCACTTAGATAACCGGATAGTTATATTTGTCTTCTGTGCTCCTGCGCAATCGTCAAGATACTGTGTCCGTATAAAAGCCTGATGGAAAATGATCCAATTATCAATTTCAATATCAATTTGTGATATATTTTTGCTACTCGTGGCTTATGCTAGGCAAAAGTATTTCGGAGGGCAGAGACGCATGGCTTCGTCCTGGATGCCACAAAGTTGGAAATACACGAAAGATTTCTATTCCTGATTGCGTAGAGTTTACCATAACAACAAATGCGTGCCGCGGGTTCTGCGAGTCCTATTCAGTTCCCTCTGTTTCATGGGCAGGTGCATCATTGGCTGTTTTATCCAAACCACCGAAGCCAGTGGTGTGTATTGGACAATGCTGCAATATAATGAAGTCAGAGGAGGTAAGTGGCTTAAAAATCTGTACTCTTAAAATTAATTATCAGCCAACGCAAATACAACGCCGCGTATTATGTATTGATGGTATTCGAAGTGTCACCTTCAAAAGTGATGTGACGTGCAGCTGGTATCACTGTAAAAAGGATTATATGCAAACCGTATTATACGACCTTAGCCATTTGAAAATTTTATTTAAATTTGCCTAGGTGCTTATAAGATTAAGAACACACTCTTAAGAACGTTTCTCAGCAAATATATCTTGAGAGACAAAGGCGTAAATTGTACTTTTGTAAGAATATATAGAAAGCTTCCACTAAGGAAGACCTCAAGAATCTTCATGCTTAATCTCAACTTTGTATCTCTTATGGTTCCTGAGATCTCAGCTTTCATACGGACAGACGGAAATGGCTCATTCGTCTTTGCTATTCATCCTGATCAAGAATATAAATACCTTATAGGGTCGGAAACGCTTCCTTCTTCCTGTTACATACTTTTTACTCCACGACTAATTAAATATATATCGATATTAAAATATATATCAACGTCGTTCAACAAGAAACAATATTTTTTTTAAGTATAATGTGTTTGTGTGTGTGTGTAGAGACTGTGCGTATACGTCTTCCTTGTTGGTTTTAAATTTATCTTTATCTTTTTTTTTACCTTTTTTTAGGTTTAAGGGACTGATCAATCTGTTACGCAACTTCTTCTTATATCGCAATATATATTGGGTTTCAAGTGTAGCCATTCTCCTGATGGCGAATAACGATTGAAGTAAGGTTTTCAAATCATTAAGAGAATAAATTGTAATACTTAAACTGATTATTTAAAAAATATTTACAAGTTTTTAATAATTTCTCGACTTTTTTGAAGATTTCTTGTAATAGGTAGTGTGGGAATCTGCACAGAGCAGCGAGATCGCCAAGGAGAGCGACGATGCTAGCAGCGGACACGAGTGATGAGTGTCAAGAGAGACGAGAGTTTAGTTTTAAATAAGTGAGCGAGCAAGACAGACGTGTGTTAATAAAGAAATGAAATAAACCAGAATTTAAGTACACTAAAGTGCGGGTCTATTACTTGATATCACGGGTCGTTACATTGGCGATGAGGTAAATTTACTATTTTGTGCAAAATATATATATATATATATATATATTTCTAAGTGAAACTTAATTCTAGTGAATTGAAATATAATTCCAATGTAAGTACACAAAAACGAAAAAAGAGTGCGAAAGTAGAGCACAAAACGAAAGATAACGGTTCTTGTGTCTACGTTGGCGTGAGAGGCTTCGCTCTCAGAGGCGATGTTCTCCACGCAAGACGAAATCTCTAAGCAAAGAGTAAAAGAAAAGAGAAGTAGAAAATGATGAAGTGTTAAATTTAATTTAATTTTTTAATCGCGGCGACGTACACACGTTTGTATGTGAGCCAAAGACATTGAAATTATTCTAACAAAGAGAGGCTGAGTGTCATACAAGCCAAAATATTAAGAGAGACATTGTATATGGGGAAGGCTGGGTGTAGGAGATAAATCTATGCAAGCCACATATACAGATGCAAATAAGTTCGAATATACATATGTACGTACAAAGAGAAGGCTGTGCGAAAGAGTTTCGTCTTGCGTAAGCCAAATATTAAATCGATCGTGTATAAAATACAAGTCGACAAAAAGAAAACATGTAAAAGGCTGAGTAATAACAAGCCAATATTTACCTATTATAAAATCTCGTTTTTCAGATAAGATGACTGATAATATTCATAAACCATTTCTATGTGACACGATTGAAAAATCGGTGCTCAGAAATGAATGGGAAAAATGGTTAAGAGCGTTCACCATAGCTATGGAGGTTGACCAAATTGAGTCACCAAAAACCAAGAGAACAAAACTACTTCATTTGGGTGGAGTCAGTTGCAGACTGTTGCATACTCATTACCAGGCGCTTCAGAGTAAAGAGCACATAAAATTGGAAACCTAAAGCGACGACCAAATGACGATTGCGCTGGAGAGGGTCGATCTGATTTTAAAAGGAAGAAGGAAAGCTCGAATTGCTTCAAAATATGCAGTGACGAGGAAGAAGAGCTTATCAGCTGCAAAATTGGAGGCCAAGAAGTTTCTCTTATTATTGATTCTGGTTCGCGATTCAACCTCATCAGCCATATAGACTGGGAAACACTGAAAAGAAGAACCCCGGCGGTGTTTAATGTGAGATTACATTCTTAAAAACAATTCCGTTAATATGCTTCTGATCAATTACTAGAAGTAATTTGTGTTTTTGAAGCACCGATATCAGCTATATATATACCAGATGTCGAGGTGATTGCTACATTTTTTGTTATTAAAAATGGACGACAGTCATTACTGGGGCGTGAGACAGCCATAAAGCTAAATGTTCTTCGTCTTGGCCTAAGTGTCAATCGAGTTGAAACGACCGCACCATTTCCCAAATGGAAAGGTGTTGAAATAAAGCTGTGCATTGATCCCCAAATCAAGCCTGTTCAGCAGCCGGTGCGGAGGATCCCAGTGGCACTTGAAGATAAAGTTGCAGCTAAGCTTGATGAAGGTTTGAAGCGAGACATTATTGAATTTGTTACGAGCCCGAGTCGATGGATTATCCTGGCCTTTAAGGAGGATGGCGATATTCGACTCTGCTTTGATATGCGTCTGGCGAACAAGGCAATTCGTCGAGAAAACTACTCCACTACCAACTTTTGAATCTTTTATGACCAAACTTAGAGGTGCACGATTCTTTTCGCGCTTAGACTTGAAAGACGCTTATCATCAGCTGGAACTGGATGAAGACAGCAGGGAAATCACAACCTTTATAACACCAATGTGACTTTTTCGATATAAAAGATTGATGTTCGGAGTCAATTCTGCTCCAGAGATTTCTCAACGTCATCTCGAGCAGTTGTTAGTAGATTTTCCGAATGTTATGAACTACATCTACGACGTTATTATCTTCGGAGAAAGTCAAGAGGAACATGACAAAACCGTAAGAGATGTCCGCAAGGTATTCGAGGAAAACAACGTACTGCTAAATGACCAAAAATGCGTTTGGAAAAGCAAAAAACTTAAATTTCTTGGCCACATTATTTCCGATAGAGGCATTGAAGCCGATCCCGATAAAGTTGATGCTATTAAAGCATTTCGAGAGCCAATCAATAAAGAGGAGATACGAAGTTTTCTCGGTCTGGTAACGTACGTAGGGAAATTTATTCCTGATCTAGCAGACTGTAAGGAATCTCTACGTAAACTTTTAAAGAAGGACACGAAATTCAGCTGGGGCGAAACAGAGAAAAACGCTTTTCTCAACTTCAAGAATCGACTGACATATGTGCCAAATCTTCAGTATTTCAACCCTGGAAATCGAACCCGTCTCGTAGCAGATGTCAGTCCTGTAGCACTCGGAGCAGTTTTATTGCAGTTCTCGGCTAACAATGATCCCTTAATTATTTCATTTGCAAGCCGAACATTATCGGATGTTGAGAAACGTTATTCGCAAACGGAGAAAGAAAGTCTGGCTCTAGTCTGGGCGGTAGAGCGATTTTACTACTACCTGGCTGGACTTCGATTTGAACTGGTGACCGAGCACAAGCCTTTGGAATCAATTTTCAAACCAACATCGAAACCACCAGCCCGTATAGAGAGGTGGCTCCTACGTCAGCAGTCATACGACTTTAATGTAGTGTACAAAGCAGGAAAAAAGAACATTTCTGATGCGTTATCACGGCTTTGTCCGCTAACACCACCCGACACTTGTAAAAGAGAAACCATCTCGAAAATTGCTAAGGACTCGGTGAAAGACGACGAAATTATTGATGCGATTGCCTGTGTAGAGAACGACGAGTGGAAATCGGAGTCCGCAAAGCAACTTTATGCATTCCGGTATGAGTTGTCAACAATAGGACCTCTCCTCCTGCGTGGTAATCGTATCGTTATTCCAACATCACTTCGAAATCGGATTCTTGAGCTGGCTCATGAAGGGCATCCAAGAGAATCGGCCTTGAAAAGGCGGTTAAGATCAAAAGTTTGGTGGCCTCGGATCGACCGCGACGCTGAAAAATTCGTAAAACGCTGCAAAGGTTGCCTCCTGGTGTCTCAACCATCCAGACCAGCGCCCATGGATAGAAATCCATTTCCAACTGGCCCATGGATTTGGGTAGCGTCCGATTTTCTGGGTCCTTTACCCAATAACGAGTTCATCCTGGTTTTTATAGACTACTACAATCGCTATATGGAATTCGTCAGCTAACCTCATTGAAGTAATGAAAGAGATATTTTGTAGAATAGGTTATACTTAGGAACTGACAATGGTCGACAATATATCGGCTCAGAATTCGCGGAATATTGCATAATTTCCGGAATAGAGCAGGTGAAGACACCACCCTATTGGCCCAAGGCTAATGGTGAGGTGGAAAACATGAATAGATCTTTAGTGTAACGATTAAAAATCGCGTATTCAAATTCAGATAATTACAAAGAGGAGATTCAGAAGTTAGTACTCATGCACAACGTGACGCCACACGGGACTACAGGAGTAGCTCCAACTCAGCTTATGCCATTCAATAGGGTCTTTCGAGACAAAGTTCCATGTATAGATGACATTGATGAACAATTTACAGACTCGGCTGAAAGGGATAGAGATTGTATACTAAAACAAAAAGGGAAAGAACAGGCAGACAAAAAGAGAGGGGCTAAAGAAATCGAAATAAAGGTAGGGGATAAGCTGCTTTAGAAGAATGTAATTTTCACAAACAAATTAACTCCAATCTTTGGCGACACTGAATATGAAGTAGTAGAAAGAAACAATAATATTATTAAAATTACGGCAGAGGGTAAGACACTTATTAGGAACGTATCCCATGTCAAGAAGATTCCAATAACGACAAGGGAGGCAACGGCATCTGTAATTTCTCTTTTAGGTAACGCTCGAGATAATAGGACATCGGTACAGGACACCCAGGAAGATGGGGAAAACCAGGAACATCGAACGGAGCGGTTGGCGGAAAGTTTACATCAACCTTTGAAGCTGAAACTTGTTAATAAAGGAGGGATGTGGGAATCTGCACAGAGCAGCGAGATCGCCAAGGAGAGCGACGATGCTAGCAGCGGACACGAGTGATGAGTGTCAAGAGAGACGAGAGTTTAGTTTTAAATAAGTGAGCGAGCAAGACAGACGTGTGTTAATAAAGAACGGAAATAAACCGAATTTAAATACACTAAAGTGCGGGTCTATTACTTGATATCACGGGTCGTTACAGGTAGGGTAGTGGTTTTACAATCACTGCAACGTACCTCTTTTGTTGGAGGTTGAGTGTTCTCCACGTTTTTAGAAAATTCTCCGACTACCTCCTACTGTTGTGATGATGTAAATTAATGTTGCGATTGTTGTTGATCCATATTATCCTTGTTGATTTTTTAAGAATTGTAGGACAATTTATTGTTTACTCGAACAAAATGTGACTTTAAACTGACTTCAAATTGAACTATTAGGATTTGTTTTGCATGCGCCCGGATGAAGTGGGTGGAAAACTAGTTGCTTCAAAAGTGATATTATATTTAGAGGAGTGGTTATCTGGAGAATTTTCATTGTTTTTCCGGTTTCCTTTCATTATATAACAACGCACGTGTAAAACGCATTTATTGCATTTCACAACAATATTAAATAGCATTTATTTATCATCTAACCATTAGAAATTATATATATGTATATACTACACAGAGTTTTCATTCTCCGTCGTTGTTTATTTCAAAGAAAATTGATATTAATAACTTTGTATACACTTTGCATACACTTTGTATTACATTGTGTTGTATTAGATAGATGATGTCGATCTAGAAAAAAACAAAGAAAATTAATAATGCATTAGCTCATGGTATACATTGATTATACAACAACGGATGTGTGCGTGTGAGATTTGATTTAAATTAAAACGTATTTATTGTATTTATTTCACAACAATATTAAATATTATTTATTTATCATCATCATATAGAATGGTTATAATAAAAATGATATATATACATATATGTATATACCATTCAGAGTTCGAGTTCTCCGTCGGAAGGAAATTGATATTGATTACTTTGTATACACTTTGTATTACATTGTATTGTGTTAGATAGATGACGTCGACCTAGAATGAAACAAAGAAAATGAATAAAATGTAGTAGTGCAATATATATTTCTACATTGTTGTTGTTGCAAAGAAAATTTCACAGAATTTATAATTTAATAATTTAATTTATAAATCATCATGTTCATCAATTTGTTGAATGGGTATGCAATATTGTTGTTCAATTTGATTAAGGGTAATATTCAAATTGTCAATATGTTCAATCGCATATGTATATTTTGCATTTTTTCCTTAGCCAAGGGGGAGATTATTAAGATATTTTTGAATGAAATAAATAATTTTGTTTGCTAACGTCATATTTTTTTGTCGTTGTATTTATAAAGTATTTATATGCAAGACCTGTTCTTAATCATTGATGTTATACGTTTCCAATGTTTTTTCCTGACTGTGTGTTTTGAGAGGTGGATCTGATTTCATCATTATTATTATTATTATTATTAAAATCATGATTTTTTTCGTTCTAACATGTTTCGATTGTTAACAACATTATATTGATAAAAGTAAATTCGTAATATTTTATTTATTTAATCGTTATGATAACTACATCGAATATCAACAACACTTCTCGAGTATGGAGTTTTGAAATATCTATGAAACACAGTGGACGTATCAATTATTCCACCAATATCCCGTTCTTTTTTAATTAAGTTTTGACGAAAGTTTTCATCAGCATCCTTGATTGAGGGGAAATAATTTGGCATTCGTTCGTATAACACATTTCGTTAAAATCTATTGACATATAGATTTTGCTGCTGCTGCTGTTGTTGTTGTTGAATCATTTCCATAAATGTGGTCACTTATTCCAAACCCATATACAACTAATGGTAAGACTATAATTATTTTCATTTTTATTAATTTATTGTCCGTGTGATTATATATGTACTTTCACGTTGGGTTATTGCTAAAACCAAGTTTTATAAAATTGTGTATGCATAGGTAGAATATATTATTTTTACTCCTTCTAATCAGTTATATGATAAGATCTTTTGTTATCTCTCTCTCTCTCTCTCTCTCTCCCTCTCGGGTTGTAAATAATTGTTGATGTCTTCGTTGAGTATAACATGATTTATGTCGATTGCTTTTTCAATTAAAATTTGCTCAATCTCACCGTTCGCCAAAATTTTTTCCTTCTCTTTTTCGTGGTTGGTGTTGTTGTTGTTGTTGTTGTTGGTTCTCTCATTAGCTCGAATGTTAGATTTATTTTCAAATATTTAAAATCAGGAATTGGTCTACAGTTCCCTGAATTAAAACTGAATACCAAAATAATTGCTGCAACCGTTATTATTCATTTATACATTTTAATTTTCCTCCGTAAATTGTAGTGTTTAGCTTACGGGTCAATTTGATGAAAATCCTCTTCCTCCATGACGCTATAACTCCAGAACGCACGAACCGATTTCCACGGTTTTGCATTCGTTGGAAAGGTCTCGGACTCCGTGATAACAACAATAACAAAGATAAGAGTGCGCCTGGTAGTATAATGGTACCACCATGAGATGCGATGGCATCTTACATACAGATTATACAGGCTTAATACCAACTTTCTAGCTCTTATTGTTCCTGACATTGCAGCGATTGCACGCATTGCAGCGTGGCAGAATGCTGAAATAAACTTCTGCTGCTTAGGGACCTGAATAATCTTCTTGCTTAATCTCAACTTTGTATTTCTTATAGTTCCTGAGATCCCAGCGTTCATACGGACAGATAGGCAAACAGACGGGCATGGCTTAATCGACTTCTCTATTGATCCTGGACAAGAATATATACACTTTAAAGGGTCAGAATTTTTACATATGTACATTAAATAGTGAACGGCAAGCCACTTTCTGGATCACTCATGGCTGAACAAAGAACTCTTTCTTTAAAGATTTGTGTTCTTTAACAGACATTTAAGCATTTAATCTCAGTATTGTATAAAAGGTAAACGGTTAAGATAGTTTTTCCGTTCATCGAAAGTAAGAACTAATGTAGCGATATTTATGGTTCATAGTAACCTGACAAAGAAGCTTTACATTAACTAACACATGTTCGGCAAAGATAACCAAATTGAATATCCATATGTGTAATATATTATATAGATATGTATAAGTTAACTAAGTTAACTGGGCGACGGCAATGACCGATCGTCCGAAAGCTCCCTCCGGCCAAATTACTGGCGTCCACGTTAAATTTCCCATCTAAGTCAGGGAAATCATGCAAGTTCCGGCATATGCATTAGTAAAATATTTCAATACGCTATATTTTCTGCAGCTCTGTATTAGAGTTTCGTGTTAACATTTTTTTATATAAACGTACTCACTAATTGTTTGACAATTTTATTGGTGTAATCACAAGTGATATTATTTATGTTTTTCATTGTTTGCATTTTTTAAATTCTTTCAATAAATATCTTGGTGCCGAATATTATCGCCAATATAACTACCAGACTACATATTTAACACCCAGCCTAGACGCAAAGGCGCCGCCGGGAAATAAATTTATTAATTGTGCATTTATTGCTATATTTTTATTGGCGACGGATACTGTCTCATTTAAATGTGTGCATTTAATTTACCCCTTATACTCGTATGTACGAGGTGTGTTCAAAAAGTAAGGTGACTTTGTATTTTCAAGAAAAACTATTAATTTATTTATCAATATTTATGTTGTCCCCTTCAAAGTAATCCCCCTCAGATACAATACACTTATGCCAACGGTTTTTCCAATCCTCAAAGCACTTCCCATAAGCACTTTTCGGTATAGCCTTGAGCTCTTGCAGCGATGCAGTCTTTATCTCTTCAATCGTTGCAAATCTCCGTCCTTTCATAGGTCTCTTCAGTTTTGGGAACAAGAAAAAGTCACATGGGGCCAAATCCGGTGAATATGGTGGCTGAGGCATTATTGTGGTGTTGTTTTTGGCCAAAAAATCTCTCACAAGCAAAGATGAGTGAGCAGGGGCATTATCGTGATGCAAAAGCCATGAATTGTTTTCCACAATTCTGGACGTTTCTTTCGTATGTGCTTCTCGCAAACGGCGCATAACTTCCAGATAATACTGTTTATTGACCGTACGACCATATGGTAAGAACTCCTGATGAACCACGCCATGGTAATCGAAGAAAACAGTGATCAAAACTTTGACATTTGATCGAACTTGGCGTGCTTTTTCGGTCTTGGCTCGCCTGGGCCTCTTCCATTGGGAAGATTGGGCTTTGGTTTCGATATCATAACCATACTCGTATACCCATGATTCGTCACCAGTTATGACCCTTTTGAGTAAATCTGGGTCGTCGTTGACGTCATTCAACAGCTCTTGAGCGATGCTCATGCGACGGTTCTTTTGGTCAAAATTCAGCAATTTCGGAACAAACTTCGCTGACACACGACTCATACCCAAAACGTTTGAAAAAATTTCATGGCACGAGCCAAGCGATATACCGACATCTTCAGCAACTTCTCTGATAGTGATTCGACGATTTTCCAAAACAATTTTCGTCACTGCTTGAACGTTTTCATCAGTTGTTGAAGTGCTTGGGCGTCCAGAGCGAGAGCTGGTCATTGGCATCTTCCCGGCCATCTTGGAAGAGTTTGTACCACTTGTACACATTTTTTTACTCAGAACAGTTTCACCGTATGCCACTGTCAACATTTCAAGTGTTTTCAGAGCACTTAATTTTATTTTTTACACAAAATTTGATGCAAATCCTTTGATCCATATTTTTCGATAGCAAAAAATCGCCGAGCTCGCAAAATAACTTGTAACTTTACGCCTCTCACAACCAAACAAAAGAGGATGTTCCATTGAAACTTGGTACAGATGTTAGGGAAGAGTGTACCAATATAACAAAACAAAAAAATCGATAATCGAAAATATGTTGCCCGCGAAATTTGAAAAGTCACCTTACTTTTTGAACACACCTCGTAGTCGTCTTTTTGCTTACGCCTAAATTCTTTGTGTTAGCTTCGCAACAATCTTAGGTTTGTTCTTTTTTCCATCGCCTAAGCCCTCCACTACGACACTCGAACTCGACACCGCGACGTTTGTATTCCGATTTTGTTAGCTTCGCTTTTTTGTCTTTCAGAACGGCAGCTTAGCCACCACGGATCTTTACTGTGCCAATTTTTGTTGTTTATATTTTTTTTTTGCCATAGCGGAGACCCGGTCCCCGCGACCCCCTTCCCCTAGTCATTGCTTGGCAAGGCAACAGCTCAGTTTTTCAACGAGCTCTCGTCCATTGTTATCAAGCGGCAACTCAGCCCCCGCGGCTCCCTCGCCATATCCAGGGGCAAAACCGCTTGAGCATGCATTAAATTGCTAGGCCGATTAAGCTGGCACTGCTCCATATGAGCAACCCATTCCAGCAATATAGGAATAACAGGCAGGTCTCCAGCGACTCTGAATCCGAGACCGAAGGGCCGGCAAGAACTTCTACACCGAAGAGTGTTAACGTCGGCACTCCCTCAGCTAGAAACATGGCATTTATTCCAGAACAAATAAAGGCGGTAGTAGAGGCTGCCGTCAACCATGCCCTACAGGAAGCGGCCATTGACAGCCAGCGCAGGGAGAATGAGTTGCGCCAGACTATTCAACAACTGGCCAACCAAGTGGCGGCGATACAGGTCGCACCCGCCCCAACAGTAGTTCCTCAGATTAACGTTTATACACCCATAGACATTAATAACACCGTCATTTGTAATGAGCCACTAGACGCCGGTAAATGCCTGCCCGGATTTTCGGGTGCCCAGGAAACATACGTCTCCTGGCGGCAGGCGGCAGTAGGCGCATACTATATTTTTAAGGAGTTCGTAGGAAGTTCACGCCATTATCAGGCAGTAATTATAATTAGGAGCAAAATAAGGAGCCCGGCCGATGCAGTGCTATCCTCATTTGGCACAGTGCTTAATTTCGACGCGATTATAAATCGACTCGACTTTACTTATAGTGACAAGCGGACAATGCATAGAGCAGGAGATGGGCACCTTCAGACAGGGGGGTCTTTCGCTTCTACAATATTATGACGAGGTTGAAAGGAAGTTCACCCTCCTCACCAACAAGGCGACCATGTCATACGAAGCCTCGGCTGCACAAGTTTTATGCGAAAAATTCCGGGATGATGCCCTCGCGTATTTATCTCTGGATTAAAACGCAACCTCACTGACGTCCTCTTCGCGGCGAAGCCCAAGGACATGCCATCAGCACTTGCCTTGGCTCAAGAGGTGGAGGCGAACCATGATAGGTATTCCTTTGCATCATCATTTGCAAGAAGCCAGGAAGATAGGGAGAAAAAACAATTTCCTAAGGCGCAAGAGCGTCAGCAGGCCGCCCCTCATGCTAATTCCCAATATAGTGGCGGTAAAAATCCCCATTTTACTAAGCAACACAAGGCACAGGTGCACCCTGCTCCACGCAGCGATAGGCACCATGGAGGTGAATCCATCAATGTCTAGGATGAAACCATCACAGGCCCCGGCATACCAGAATACGAAGCCGGCGCCGTCCGATAGAACGCACCCACAAAAAAGGCAAACGAGTACGACTCGGATGCCATCAATTTTTTAGGGGAAGATCGCTGCTACCCGTCATCAGACGAAGAGTAGCGGGGATTGACATGAGACTTCTAGTCGATACGGTCGCGGCCAAAAATTTCATCCGACCATACGAAGGATTGAAAGGCGTCCGCCCGGTAGAATCTCCATTCAAGGTTCATTCGAGCCATGGAGTCACCACTATCACGAAGAAATGCTTCGTGTCAATTTTCAACTTGAAGGCCACATTCTTCATTTTACCAGATTTGTCCACTTTTAAGGAAAACCAGGGATTGACCTTTAAAAAAGAGAGAGGGGCGTTTTGTCTGGCTTCCGGCCATCTCAAATGGGGCACGGAAATAGAGAACATCGATTTTCATACATGTCCCGTTGTAAATTTTACTGAGGTGGACTGCTCACACGCACCACCTTTGGTCAGAAAAGCATTTTTGAAAATGCTCAGCGACAGGAAAAAAACCTTCGCAGACCCCAATGTGGCCTTTCCTTCAATACGTCGGTGGTTACCACCATCCGAACCATTGATGAGATGCCCATTTATGCCAAACTTTACCGATATCCAATAGGGGCAGCTGATTTTGTCAATGGCGAAATCCAAGATCTGCTAAAAAATGGCATCATCCAAAAGTCGAAATCCCCCTACAATAACCCAATATGGGTTGTAGACAAAAAGGGCACCGACGAAACTGGCAGGCGGAAAATGCGTTTGGTATTGGATTTTCGCAAACTAAACGAGAAAACAATACCCGATCGATAAACCATGCCGAACATCTCGATGATATTAGGAAACTTAGGCAAGGCCAAGTATTTCACAACCCTGGACTTGAAGTCCGGTTATCATCAGATCACGCTGGCAGAATGCGACCGTGAAAAGACTTCCTTTTCCGTTAACGGAGGGAAGTACGAGTTTCGCAGAATGCCATTTGGATTAAAAAGTGCAGCCAGCATTTTCCAAAGAACAATTGACGACATACTGCGAGAGCAGATTGGCAAATTTTGCTATGTCTATGTTGATGATGTTATCGTCTTTTCAGAGGACGAAAACTCCCACATCCGGCACGTGGATTGGGTTCTCAAGAGCCTACACGATGCAAATATGAGGGTATCAACAGAAAAGTCACGATTTTTCAAGAAAAGCGTTGGCTTTTTAGGGTTCATAGTCACCAATAACGGGGCTAAAGCCATTCAGGAATTCCCAGAGCCTAAGAACATATTCGAGGTCAGATCATTCCTTGGCTTGGCCAGCTATTATAGATGCTTCATAAAAGATTTTGCATCCATAGCTCGGCCCGTCACTGATCTTTTGAAAGGGGAACTTGGAAGTGTCAGTAGACACAGATCCAGGAACATCCAGGTGCAGTTCAACGAGCATTCTGGCTTCCGAGGATGTCATCCTCAGATACCCCGACTACCAAAAGGCATTTGATGTAACGACAGATGCCTCAGCGTTCGGCATTGTCGTAGTCCTATCCCAAGAAGGGAGACCCATAACAATGATCTCTAGAACCTTATAGGACAGGGAAGTTAACTACGCTACCAATGAAAGGGAGCTGTTAGCTATAGTTTGGGTCTGGCCAAATTACACCACTATTTGTATGCAGTCAATGATATAAATATCTTTACTGACCACCACCCGTTGACCTTCGCAGTGTCGGAATCCAATCCGAATGCGAAAATCAAGGGGTGGAAAGCCCGCATCGACGAGTCAGGCGCTAAAATGTTTTACAAGCCCGGCAAAGATAACCTCGTTGCGGATGCCCTCTCCAGACAGCAACTTAGCGTTGTGGAAGAGGAAGAAGCTTTTTCTAGCGCGGCCACAATTCACAGTGATCTGTTGCTAACCTATACCATTGAAACCACGGACAAGCCTTTGAATTGCTTCCAGAACCAGATAACTCTAGAGAAGGCACGCTTTCCGTTAAAACGCAGCTCTTTGGAAACAAGAGACGGCATGTGATTAACTTCTCCTGCAAAGATTAATTACTTGATGAGCTCGCAGACATAATCGTTCCTAAAGGCGTAAACGCCATTCATTGTGACTTGCACACGCTGGCAATGATACAGGACGAATTGGTTTGGCAATTTCCAGCCACCAAATTTTGGCATTGCAAAAACCGTGTAACGGATATTTTTGCAGTTCCTGGAAGACGGGAAATCCTCACTGTCGAGCACAACAGGGCTCACAGAGGGCCCAAGAAAATGTAAAGTAGATACTCTCCGAGTACTACTTTCCAAAGATGGCCAAGCTAGCCACCGAGATTGTAGCAAACTGCAAAACATGTGCGAAAGCCAAGTACGATAGGCAGCCAAAGAAGCATGAGCTAGGCGAGACTCCGATCCCCTCTCATGTGGGAGAACTGCTACATATCGACATCTTTTCCACAGACAAGAAATACTTCCTCACTTGCATCGACAAGTTTTCGAAGTTTGAAGTTGTGCAACATGTCCACTCTAGGACAATCGAAGATCTTAAACCGGCCATACTCCAAATCATGAACTTTTGCCCTAGGGCTAGAGTAGTCTATTGCGCTAATGAACCTTCGTTAAACTCGCACACTATCTCAGCCATGCTTGACAACCATTTTGACGTTAGCATTGCAAATGCACCACCACTCCATAGCGTCTCAAACGGACAAGTAGAGCGCTTTCACAGCACCCTTTTGGAGCTTGCTCGTTGCCTAAAAATCGACAAGGGGATAACCGATACTGTGGAAATTATTTTATTGGCAACCGCCAAATATAATAAGTCAATTCACTCTGTCGTTGACAAACGGCCAGTCGACATCGTGCGAAAGCACCCAGACGACCCACAGACGGACGTCCAGAATAAGATTATTAGGGCGCAAAACACGCTCAGGGCCAGGGAAAATGCCTCCCGACAATGCAGAACATTCGAAGTCGGCGAGAAAGTCTTGGTTAAGTCAAACCGAAGGCTTGGCAATAAACTCACACCACTGTGTGAGGAAAAAGCTGTCGAAGCGGACCTGGGGACCACGGTCCTCATTAAGCAGAGGGTGGTCCACAAGGACAACATTAGATAATAATTCATATTTTATTATTTTTTCTATGCTTACACCTAGCCACTTGGCGTAAGTTTTCTTTTCCATATTTTCTCACCCCTAGCCACTTGGCATAAGTTTTTTTTTCTATATTTTCTCACCCCTATCTACTTGGTATAAGTTTTTGTTATAATTATGTTTTATTCTTTATGCTTTGGTGGTGGGCTACCCTGTTTTAAGCAAACACTACAATACATCCAATATTACAGGTTCGTATTTGTATCCCAGTTAGTCCTGCTTACCGTAACATCAGGGCACGTCACGGACTACTCGCAGGCCAAATATATTCCCATCACTGGTGGTAGAATTTTAGTTTGAGAAGAATTCGAGTTCGTTACACACTCGGCGATTCTCTCGGAATATAGGCGCATGGTGGAAGAAACGGATGCCATGACCAGCATGTTTCCCCCGTCACATATGCAGAAACTTTTGAGTGTCGATGTTGCTCACCTGCGTGACCTGCTCGACTCGTTGAGCATCCACCACAGCGTCGTTAAAGGTAGTGGCGGGAACGCCAGATGCAGAGGATTTTAAAAAAATTAAACTTAATGAATGAATTAATTTCAGTTAATAAATGCAAACAATAGGCAGAAAAACAACAATAGTAAAGTACAAGACCAAATTAATAATATTACTACCACCGTCAAACAACTTCTGAGGTCGGCCAAGGGAACCCAAGTCGACACGGGGCATCTTTATGAGATGTTATTATCCCGAAATAGAATGATTAGTATGGAGCTGAAAAACTTATAACTAGCGATAGCTCTAGCCAAGGCCAACATTGTGAGCCCTGCTATACTAGATCATGCAGCCCACAGATACCCCCATCAAAGACTTATTGTCCGTTGATTCCGTTAAAATATTACAGTCCGCTAACCTTTTGTATTTTGTTATCAAATTTCCAATAATCAAATCGTCGTGTATTAAAATCACTGTTTTTCCCGTGTCCCATCATGACACGATGCTCAGGCTGGAGGACAAAATAATAGCAGATTGCAATGGAGCAATCCACACGGTCTACAATTGCTCCACAACACCTGGAGCCACATTTTGCCAGCTGGCGTTAAGAAGGTCGTGCGCGCAAGAGCTCCACGCTGGAGGCATAGCGCACTGTGACATCCAGCACAGCGATCTATATCCAATTACTCACGTAGATGAAGGCATCATAATTGTAAACGATCGTCCGGCACGTGTGAGTGTGGATAATGGCACTTACATCCATGTACGAGGCACGCATCTCATTACCTTTACTGAGAGTGCCATATCCAATGAAACCCGATATGTCAACAATGACAAGGCCCTGAAGAGGGTCCCAGGAGTAGTCAGCTCTCCCTCCCTGAATATTACTGTGGAGCACAACATCCTCAGTCTTCCTTACCTTAACCGCTTGAGTGAGCGAACCTGGAACACATCAAGAGAGTCGGGGAGAATATCAACGAATATCATTCACATCAGATAGTACTGGTGGCAGGAGCAATATGCTGCGCGTTGATCTGCGTCGGCTTCACCTATCGGCGAGTCATCCAGGCCAGGGGAACTGCTGTCCATATAGCAGATATCATCACCCAAATAGGGTCGGCCGGGGGCGGCCTTAATCCCGAGGGGGAGTAGTAAACTAAGTTAACCGGGCGACGGCAATGACCGATCGTCCGAAAGCTTGCTCCGGCCAAATTGCTGACACAGCGTCTGGCCGGAAGCTCGTGCATAGCCGGCAAGCACTACCCATTGGAGTGGCCACTATGAGTCCCTTTTTATGTTGGCTTTAAGTTCAGTACATTTTGATATTTCAATAAAGACAGAGCCATCGCTCTTAGATTTGAATTCCGGCTCAGCCGTTACACAGTTTTTTTATTGGTTGTTGTGCCTTAAGGGCCAACGATAACGAAGGTAGTTCCTCCCTACATAATTCCTAACGAAGAAGGAAGACCGCTAGGCTGACTTGCCCGGCACAACCCTTCCCGCTGCCGACACATTGACTGCTGCGCGGGACTGATTAATTCCCTACATAATTCCCAACCAAGAAGGAAGACCGCTAGGCTGACCTGCACGGTACACCCCCTCCCGCTGCCGACACATCGATTGCTGCCAAGGGACATCTACTAATTTATATGTACATATATATTCTTATTATTTATCGGCATTGCATTGCAAGTCGATAAGTACATATCTATGTAAATATATCGAGTTGCTCACCCTTCTTTTCATATCTCATGAATATATCAGAATTCGCTATTATTCTTCCTCCACTTAGATAACCGGATAATTTTATTTGTCTTCTGTGCTCCTGCGCAATCGTCAAGATACTGTGTCCGTATAAAAGCCAGATGGAAAATGATCCAATTAGAATAGCTAACAATATGGGGTCGGGTCAATTTCTGATATATTTTTGCTGCTCGTGGCTTATGCTAGGCAAAAGTATTTCGGAGGGCAGAGACGCATGCCTTCGTCCTGGATGCCACAAAGTTGGAAATACATGAAAGATTTCTATTCCTGATTGCGTAGAGTTTACCATAACAACAAATGGGTGCCGCGGGTTCTGTGACGTGCAGCTGTTATCACTGTAAAAAGGATTAGATTCAAACAGTATTATACGACCTTAGCCATTTGTAAATTTTATTTAAATTTGTCTAGGTGCTCATGAGATAAAATAGACACACTCTTAAGAATGTTTCTCAGGCAAATATATCTTGAGAGACAAAGGCGTAAATTGTACTTTTGTAAGAATAAATAGGAAGCATCCACTAAGGTTAACTCGTTTTTAGTATGATTGATATTACATTATATATGCTATAACACCATGGGGCTACTTGTCAGGAATTTAAAAGGAGCGTTTCTATATAAGAAATAAAAATAGATTAAATTCCTTTTTTGAAGGTTTAAATTATATTTTCTACTTCACATTTATTCAAAGAGACTATGACGCGATAATAAATGCCACTTCTTCCATGTAGATTTTGTGACTAAATAATAGTAGGGTAATGCAACTATAAGGTACCCGTTACTGACTTATCCAATTTTATTATAATTTTGATTTCATTCATTCATTTGTTACATGAAGATGACACAGCGCCACTATTTGTCAGGAAAATCATGTTTAATAAGTAAACTGCCCATGTGAGGCCTTACAACCTACATCCCTTAATATGTCGCGAAATAATATACCGATATAAAATTGTTTTGCTATATGTAGGTAAGAGTGGGCGTGGCTGGATAATATTACAACCTTAAGATGCGCTGCCATTTCAAGATTTTAATATGCTTAATCCAAACTTTCTATTTTTTTCTCTCTCTCTTATAAGTTCTGAGATCTCATTGAATTTATTTTGTTTTGATTTGTGGACGCTGCTTTCAACTTCTAACTTCTATAGTTCCTAAGATTGTACGTACTAATTATTACACATAACTCCCTTATTTATTTAATTCAAGAAATAAACGCTATAGTCGAGTGCCGCGACTATAAGTGTGGACGGTCAAACATTTTAATCAATAGGTAGAAAAAGTATTGTAAGGAAAATCTAGTATTTGTTAAGTTATCCAATCTCGTATGAATTTCTTGGCCCCTTGAAGTCTGGACCTACTAATATTATATAAAAAGTTCAAATGAAGTCTGAAGTTAATTACAGAGTATTATCGAAATATATTACCGAGAATAAAAAGAACATTTACACAACTTTGCTAACAAACAGCAAGGTCCATTAAGTCGTACCTAAGGGCATAGAGTCCGAAGTAACGCCTGCAGAGATAACAAAGGCACTACAAGAAAAGGGATTTAGCGCTAAGACAGTCTTCAATATCCTTAACAGTGATACAAAGCCGTAGCCACTCTTTATGGTTGAGCTCGAACCAGAAAATCCTGAAAAAACAAAGTGCACCCTTTATACAACCTTCAGTTCCTGCTGCACCGCAGAATTACAGTTGAGGAACCGCACAAACTCAATCGCCCGGTACAATGCGCGAACTGCCAATAATATGGCCATACAAAGTCATACTGTAAGCTGCGCCCGGTGTGTGTAGTTTGTGGAGAGCTTCATGACTCCGCACACTACTCAGCGAGCAAAGATCACTATAACTCGAAAAAGTGCGGCAACTGCGAAGGTTTATAGTTTATAAGGCGCTGAATAGTCGCATCCACCAGAGAGGGATTACTGACAGAACCCAAAATAAACAGTTTACAGCCTTCAGACCAAACCCTGAAGTCTTCTCCTCGACTGCAGCCGAATCTGACTAGGACCCATAAACTCTGCCAAAATGTGCGCAAGTGCTTTAAAATCAGGACTGGCTACCCCTCGAAAAGCTAATTTCCGCAAAATACCAAGACCGAACACGGCTCAGCAGCATCAATCGCCGGAGCACCAAAAGCAACTTTAAGCTTTGATATGTAGCCTACAACAAAGCCTTCAGAATGGACATCGCTTATGCGGACAGCTATGAAGATCTGATGGAAACCCAAATCTATTGATTCAAATGCTGGTTTACAACAATCCAAATAATGGCATCCCTACGGGACTACGTTAAACACTTTTCGCCGCATAAACTCGAGCTATCTCATTCTACTTGACTATCATACTAATGCTGCTTTCGAAACACCTTACAAACAGATACATTTTGAACTACGACATTATTCATCATACGGAGGAAATGATCCAAATGGTAAAGCACATAGTGGGACTGGAACTATAATAAGAAGCCGTATTAAGGACAACTATCAGAAAAAAGTTTCTAAAAACACCTACAGGCCACATCTAAAATAAAAACTGGGAGGCAATTTACACCACCCCGTATACTCCCGCCCCTCTTTATCACTTCACTCACTATTATTATTATAATTAAAATTGACCTCACAGAAAACCAATTGGGTTAAGTACATAAAGTTTATTAGCTCACACATTGACCGGAATCCACATCTCAACGAAGCTTTGTTAATTCACTGGAGTCTGTATTGTGCAGCTCGAGCTTCAATACCTTAAACTATAAACACACAATGCAATCAAAATAAGACAAATCTACAAATCGAACAGCTCGTCCTCGAAAACCGACGCTTACGTCGACAGTGGCAATTTCAACCGTGATGCCTATTAGAAATTCCACGACGGCTGGGCGCGCAGTGACGCAGACAGAGCCAGCATGTTTGCCAACCACCTTAAAAATGTCGACTTTACAACATGAGCACAATGCCTCAACGTGTGGCAATTGAGTTTCGCTCAAACGAAATCGTTAACATCATCCAAAGTCAAATGAATCCGAAAAACCGCAATTTGTCCGATGCAAGGAATTGCGCAGCTAGCTTTTCCTACAGTCGATGTTAACGAGCAAAAATGCAGGCTTAACCTTTTATAGTTCCTGTGGAGAGGCAAGATTGATGGTGCCATGCTTCCTCTGTCAAGCGGAGGACGACCACTTTACTGTTGGGTGTATCGGAGCCGACTGCGTGAGCACGTGCCAACTTCGCAGAGAAGATAGCCCGCACATCCAGTACACGGTACCAAAATGCTGGTACAAACACAACTGGTGACGTTTACCATGTGGAACGAAGTGGCCTATTAGAAACTCCACAGGCGGCTGGGCGTGCAGTGACGCAGACAGAGCCAGCATGTTTGCCAACCACCTTAAAAATGTCGACTTTACAACATGAGCACAATGCCTCAACGTGTGGCAATTGAGTTTCGCTCAAACGAAATCGTTAGCATCATCCAAAGTCAAATGAATCCGAAAAAACACTCGGCTGCAACCTTATAACTCCCAAAATGATCATTGAGCTCCCATATTTCGCCGCTAGCACTCTCACCCAGCTATTCAATGCCATCGCAAAAATTGTCCACTTTCCAGTGAAATGGAAAAAGTCAATTATAATAATGATAGAAAAGCCAGAAAAAGACCACACATTCCCACGTCGTATAGAACTATAAGCCTACTCTCAACCTTATCTAAACTCTTTAAAAAATGCGTAATGACTCGGATAAACACATACCTGAGAATCCAGGAAGGAATCCCGTCTCATCAATTTGGGAGATAACATCATTCGGATAACATCAGAAAAACGAGAGTACTGTACTGCCATATTTTTAGATGTCTCTGAAGCATTTTATAGAGTCTGGCTAGAAGGTCTAATGTACAAAATCAAGATAATGCCCCCCTACAGCAAACAAAAACTTTTAGACTCTTACCTTCGCCGCAGAAAATTTGTTGTGAGGTGCAACACTGCTACATCTGATTATTACACTGTTGGAGGTGGAGTTCCTCAAGTTAGCGTGCTAGAGCTAATATTATATGTCCTCTGCACAGCAGACATCCCGTCAAGCGTCGTTTGCCGATCATACAGCCGATAATTCTTTGCCACTTAAAATGTCCGATGCAAGAAACTGCGCAGCTAGCTTTTCATATAGTCGATGGTAACGAGCAAAAATGCAGGCTTAACCTTTTATAGTTCCTGTGGAGAGGCAAGATTGATGGTGCCATGCTTCCTCTGTCAAGCGGAGGACGACCACTTTACTGTTGGGTGTATCGGAGCCGACTGCGTGAGCACGTGCCAACTTCGCAGAGAAGATAGCCCGCACATCCAGTACACGGTACCAAAATGCTGGTACGAACACAACTGGCGACGTTTACCATGTGGAACGAAACGGCCTATTAGAAACTCCACAGGCGGCTGGGCGCGCAGTGACGCAGACAGAGCCAGCATGTTTGCCAACCACCTTAAAAATGCCGACTTTACAACATGAGCACAATGCCCTAACGTGTGGCAATTGAGTTTCGCTCAAACGAAATCGTTAGCATCATCCAAAGTCAAATGAATCCGAAAAAACCCCCCGGCTGCAACCTTATAACTCCCAAAATGATCATTGAGCTCCCAAATTTCGCCGCTAGCACTCTCACCCAGCTTTTCAATGCCATCGCAAAAATTGTCCACTTTCCAGTGAAATGGAAAAAGTCAATTATAATAATGATAGAAAAGCCAGAAAAAGACCACACATTCCCCCGTCGTATAGAACTATAAGCCTACTCTCAACCTTATCTAAACTCTTTAAAAAATGCGTAATGACTCGGATAAACACATACCTGAGAATCCAGGAAGGAATCCCGTCTCATCAATTTGGGAGATAACATCATTCGGATAACATCAGAAAAACGAGAGTACTGTACTGCCATATTTTTAGATGTCTCTGAAGCATTTTATAGAGTCTGGCTAGAAGGTCTAATGTACAAAATCAAGATAATGCCCCCTACAGCAAACAAAAACTTTTAGACTCTTACCTTCGCCGCAGAAAATTTGTTGTGAGGTGCAACACTGCTACATCTGATTATTACACTGTTGGAGGTGGAGTTCCTCAAGTTAGCGTGCTAGAGCTAATATTATATGTCCTCTGCACAGCAGACATCCCGTCAAGCGTCGTTTGCCGATCATACAGCCGATAATTCTTTGCCACTTAAAATGTCCGATGCAAGAAACTGCGCAGCTAGCTTTTCATATAGTCGATGGTAACGAGCAAAAATGCAGGCTTAACCTTTTATAGTTCCTGTGGAGAGGCAAGATTGATGGTGCCATGCTTCCTCTGTCAAGCGGGGCACGACCACCTTACTGTTGGGTGTATCGGAGCCGACTGCGTGAGCACGTGCCAACTTCGTAGTGAAGTTACCCCGCACATCCAGTACACGGTACCAAAATGCTGGTACGAACACAACTGGCGACGTTTACCATGTGGAACGATAACCTCCTGGGGTCTTTTTCATCAGTTGGGAGTTCAACTTAGTAGCTACGGTGATTATACCCATGGACAGTCTATCCCATGAACAATTACAGCGAGAAAATTTATCGTGGCTGAGTTGGCGAGGACTGCCGGTAGGCCAGAGGACTGGCCCTTGTTCATCGCAACGTATAAATAGACGACGAAGCCATACGGATTCACGGAAGCCAAGAATCAAAAACGCCTTCGGCATATGCTGGAAGGACCAGTCAAAAACGCTTTTAAATGCTACATGTGGAACGTGTTTCGGAGATAATCGTCACGCTGAGAATGCCATTTGGATACCCGAAGTTATCTTCGCCTTGCTGACAAGGATTAGGCATTTCCCACAAGTGAGGGAGATTCAATTTGAAACGTTGGTCGGATTCTCGGTGGAGATGAAAACTGTTTGCGTAACGATGAAATCTCCCAAGTTGGACCAGTACTGGAATAGCCCGGAACGCAGGGCAAAGTTTTGGGGTACGCTCTTAGCTTCTCTAACGGTGTGTACTTTGGCTGAGTTTAGTACGTGGCTAACGCCGATGGCAAAAGAAGCATGGCACGTGATATATGCCGCCTGTGCGCACGCAATTGCAGAACCTTGGATCAGTGTCTAGAATTCCTATAAAAGCGGACCCGCGATCACTAGGTGCCATGCCCACCTACAACAGGGTATTTTCTTTTATCAGTGGTGGTTTAAATCCTCGAAAGCCAACTCAGAGCTAAGTTAGCTTGTCGAAGTCTGGGACTCTCACCCAGTTAAAACTCCACCCCCTCCCCGATTCCCTAGAGGTACTGCCGTGAGGTATTACTTAGCCGGGGGAGAATGCCCTTAGGGCTGTCTAGAATTCTATCCTATTGGTACTATTGTGGACATATTGCTTACAGCGGACCAATTTACTTCTGATTCAAGCATAATTTCCACCAGGTTACAAGCGGCTGGCGCCCTCCCAACCCTTTACTCCGAGTTCTTTTTCAAATTTCACAGATCTCGACGTTCTTGTCAGAAGTTGCGTTAAATAAAAGTCCACATGTCCATGCTTACATCTGCAGTTCTAGGATGAGCTTATGCGTCCATCGTCCTTTGCTGCTATTTACCCACCTCTCTTGCCACATTCAATGGTGAGTTCTCTGCACATTTTGCTTAGGAATTCAGCGGTTACGAATCCTGTGCAGGTAGCACAGCACATTCCACTGCAAACAGGTGTGCGAAACGCACAGGATACCCGCAGGGCACACAATTTCTGTACAGAGTCGCCATCCTGCCTGTAGCTTTCGTTTTTTGCGGCTCGGGTCCATATAGGAGGAGCGTCGATGTGACAACGCTAACCATTAATCCTCAGTCCCCGAGTGTTCGCCATTATTCGCGAAATCGCGGCCGCAGTTCTACCTGCCTTGTAACTAGCGTATGCTGGATGTTCTTTAAAAGAAAGCCGGTGGTCGATCATGACACCCAGGTATTTTAGACTTGGGCGAGATTTTATTGAGGCTTCTCAGATTCGTATAGTAGCCGTCTCCACTTTCTGCCTGCTACTTATTAGGACTGTTTCAGTCTTTTGCGCTGCCAGGGTGAGACCTTTAGCGTCTAGCCATGTGCTTGCTCGTTTCCCAGCTTCGTTGCAGATTTTCTCCGCGACTGGGAGTTTTTGGCCGTTGCTACTATGGCTACGCCATCCACAACGCCAATGAGTCGTGTCCCTTCCGGAATCATGATCCTAAGAATCCCGTCGTACATGACGTTCCACAACAGAGGGCCAAGGACTGATCCTTGGGGAACTCCTCCGGTGACCATGAGATTCGCCTGCCCAGATTCAGTTTCGTATAGGAGCAGGCGGTAATCGAAGTAGCTCTCTATTACTCGCTGTATATACGCTGGGACGTTTAGGTTGCTCAGTGTATTTAGTGTGCGGTGCCAGATAGCGGAGTTGAATACGTTTTTAACACCCAAGGTGTTCGCTATGCAATTCTGCTTAGTGCCGTACAACCACTTTTTTCCCTCAATGGCTTCGTCTGCGATTTTGCACAGTTGATAGCCCCTTTGGAAAGCCATACTGCACCTCCTAGAGACCGTAGAGTTCTGCAAGGCCCCCCCCTAGCCGGGAGTGGAATATTTTTTTCTTTATCCAGCATACAGGTTGGCCTGATTATGCCGTACAACCACCTTTTTCTGCGATTCGCACAGTTGATACCTTTGAAAGCTATTACTCGCAGGACGTTTAGGTTGCTCAGTGTATTTAGTCTGTGGTGCCAGATAGCGGAGTTAAATACGTTTTTAACACCCAAGTTGTTCGCTATGCAATTCTGCTTAGTGCCGTACAACCACCTTTTTCCCTCAATGGCTTTGTCTGCGATTTCGCACAGTTGATAGCCCCTTTGGAAAGCTATACTGCACCTCCTAGAGACCGTAGATTTCTGCAAGGCCCCCCTAGCCGGGAGTGGAATATTTTTTTCTTTATCCGGCATACAGGTTGGCCTATACGAAAAAGGTTCCTCCACCGGCTTGTCACCCTTTGGCATGAGTACCAACCGCTGGCTTTTCTAGCGCCGAGGGAACATACCTTCTGTTAGGCAAGCGTTACACATATCATCGTACTCTTCTGTATTTGCCTTAATTTCAATTTTGAGGACTTTATTTGGGATTCCATCTGGTGGCGGTGCCTTGTCATCCCTTATTATTTTAGTACTCCGAGGACTTCTTCGGAACTTGTGAGCTTTATACTCGCCATGTTCACGATCTGTGACGTTCGCTCCGTGTGTGTTTCCACTATCCTTTTTAGACTGGCTGGGCATGTCGGCGGTGGCCTACTATATACCAGAAGCCGTTTTGTGACGAGTTTATATGCGAAGCCCCATGGGTTTGAGTCTATTTCTTCACATATCTTATTAAAGCACCTGCGTTTGCTCTCTTTTATTGCTTTTCGGCTCGTCTTCTTTCCCTGTAATGTATCTGTAGCGTCTCAGATTCGGGGCTTTCTCTTGAGCGTTGATAAGCGCGGCTTGCCCTGTGGCATTCTTTCCTGACATCCGCAATGACTTGATTCCACCAGTATGCAGGTCTTCTTCTTGATGGGTTTTCCTTATTTTCTGCATAGATTCGTCGCAGGCTAGCTTGGTCTAGAGCCGCTTGTAGAGAGGTCCTCGAATAGCATCTGTACCATCTCCCAGTCTAGCTTTTCTAATTTGTACCTTGACACGGTCTTTGGAACTCGTCTACTCAGCTGTAGAAAGCTATACCATTCACATGGTCCCTGGCGAAGCAGTCTCCGCTTTTTTTCTTGCATAACTCTCCTGAAGTACGGACATTTCACACTCATTGTTGGGTGGTCGCGGTCTTTCTCTTTTTTGCGCTTGCAGAAAATGCAGCAGGCCTTTGCTTTAAAGACTCTGGCTTGGTGCTCCTTTGCGCCGCAAATGTGGTTAAACTCCATACACTTAAAACACCTTTTGGGTGTTATCTTTGGGCGGACTCTGCACCAAGTTCATGCTAGCCTGATTTTGCCCTTCTCCAGGAGCCGTCTTCCTATGTCAGGCATTACTCTTAGTGTGGCGATTTGGGTGCCACCGAATGCCGCCCTTAATCCTACCACCGCGGATTCTGGCAGTTCCACATCGAACTGGGATTTAACCGCACATAGAACGTCCGTCTTTCACCTCGATTGTCTCAGTCAGCGCTCTGACGTCGACATTGCTGCTCAGGATCGCTTTCATTGTGGTTTCAAGCTGTGCGGATAAGGATATCTGCATCCCTCCCGTGGAGCTTCCGTGCCTTCTGTTTCACCACTCTTCTGGCTTCTTCACAGGTTTATGGGGAATTCTGGTGCTCTCTGTCTCGGCATGTTTCCCTTATTTTCTCCTTAGCTGGCTTCGCTTGCCGGCACCTTATGCATCGCCTTTTTTTTTTTACTAGAATGGCTGTCGTTTTAGCGGTTTCTTGCCCTTTTGGTCGCTTGCCGCTCGCGAGTATTTCTGCATAGGTTTTTTTCACAGCCTCCTTAGCTTTTAGCTGGCAGGACTTCTCTCCTAAGGTAGTCAATTTCATCGACTATCTCCCGCATTGGGTTTGTGATGGACCGCTTTCCGTCCATTAGCTTCTTCAGCTCCCTGGTCTTCGATCCCAGGCTATTCAGCTGTTTCAGCACATCCCCTTGCTACTCATCAACTTTTGGGCTGCCTTTTCCTGCTGATGGTGGGGGTACTAGGCTGCTTGCCGCTGGCCTCCACCCTATGTTCTGGCGATCTCGCCATTACACTGCTTTTTTGGAATGGGTCAGCTACCATGTTGACCCAGTCTGGTAGCCGTCGGTGTTAGCTGGCAATGGTGTGTCAATGTGGTCCTCGGAGGGAAAGGACAACCGCACCCCTATGTATGCCGTGGACTGCCGGGATGCACGGTCCAACCGAAGCTACTTGATATTTGAGACGTTCACTTGGTCAACAACATCTACCACTATCTGGATACAACGCAGCGCAACTACTAAGCGCACTCGGCGACGGAGCATCCACGTTAGTCAGACTAGATGAAGCTACGGATAAATAGACAGAGAAGGTGCTAGGAATGTGACAGGAAGGAGAGTCTCATCCGCTACCGCGTATCTCCACGATATCGCCCTGTAGAACCCTCCAAGGATGTCAACGACCCGTAAAGCGTTAGCTTCTCAGTGTGTGTATGTCCCTATATGATATAGATCAAGTATTAAAGCTGGTAGAACGTGCTGAGATAATTAAGGTAAACGACCCCATCGTACTCCCCTGCGGCAGTTACATTACGCAACTTATCATAAAAGAATTTCACCGAAGATTTCTACACGCTTACCAGGAGACGGTGGTTAACGAAGTAAAACAATAATTTTGGATACCAAAACTGAGGTCCACCCTCATTCGTATACGACGCTCCTGCCAACATTGCAAAAACCGACTGACGGTCCCTAAGCCGCTGCGCATGGCGAAACAGCCTTTCATAGACCATTTAGCTACACGGGGTGGACCACTTTGGGCCTATGGTGCGGATTAGACTTAATTCGGAGAAACGATATGGGGTGCTATGCACCTTCTTGTCGATGGGGTAGTTAATTTTGAGGTACAACCACTGACTCCTGTCAGTCCTGGACCCCAGAGGACATCGAAGTTCATTCCACCGGCTTGTCCCCACATGGGTGGCGGGCCCACAATGTAATTCCTAGGAATTTAAAGAGCTTGTGATATGTTACGGTAAAAGCTTAATAAATAAAAGATTAAAGGCATCTAAACGGGAATTTTGTTAACAATGATATGTAAACATTCAATTAAATATATATAATATTAATTATATAATTTGTAAAAATGTAAACTAAGAGAACAAGAACTTCGATTATATAACTTGGCGGCCGTCGCTCATGCGCTCATGCGCGGCCAAAACAAAGTAAAAAAATTATTTTCGTTTAGGTTTCTATTAAACATTTATTGAAGTGCTTTGGGATATACAATGTTTTTTGTTTTTCTAACAGGTGCGTAAACGAATAAATAAGAAGATTTTCCGACACGAGAGCTGACCATATGAAGAGTCAATTTTCAATGTAGGAATGTGCGGTGGCAAGCAAGATTTCATAGAAATCGCTCTGAATGACCTTCGCAGCATTTGGATACTTGACTTGCGCCATCTCTCCAAGCTGCAATAAACAACGTATTGCCATAAAAAGTGCTGGCGAAGTTCCATATGTTACGGTATGTAACTTTAAGATCTTCAGAGATTCAGAAGTATCCCGCCTCCACACTATAAGCTGGAAATTTTGGTTAGCTTCGTCGATCATGACTTGGCGGTACATCTCTTCAATGTCCGCTTCAAGGGCAAACTTATGCATTCTGAATCGAAGCAGCGTAGAATATAGCTCCTCTTGAACATACCATCAAGATGTCATTCAGTAGAAGACGTGTGGCACATTTATACATATTCCTCTATGAAATCCAGATACATTTTCTTTAGATCAGCTGATCGCTCTCGCACTTTGGGACGATGCGTGGGATCGTGATAACGAGAGCGGGAAGAGGGCAGAGGCAATTGATTTCGGCAAGCGAGATAACACGCACGTCGCTATCTAACGCGGGGCGCCATTTACATATGTGCATTATATAAATAAATAAACGTGAATTTTGTGAATTTATCTGTTAGTGCTTGCATTGCCTGGCAACCCCTCTTACAATGACCCTCTGTTGGTCAAATACATGGGGACTCAGCTGCACATGGTGGCCCATGAGGGGATCCTGCAATCGCAAACATAATTGAAAATTCCTGATTCTGTGTGTAAATGGGCGCAGGTAGATCGCGGCTGCGTTAGGCTTGCAAGTCGGTTCTGCGAAACGCGAAAAGAGAACGTCGATACATAGACGAGGACAAGAACTCTCTTGAACTCTGAGACGTTCTCTTATCTTCGCTTCTTTTTCATATTCTTGTGCATAACGGAATCGCAGCTGCGCCAAGTGTTCAAGCCGGCGTGGAAATTAAGGAAAAGGCGATACCTATGCTCATCGAGGACAGGTTCTTGAACTTCGGAGACGGCATCTTTCTTCGCTTCTTCTTGGGGTGGATACTGGTATTCATAACGGAGTAAATAGGCAAGTTGTGTGTGAGACAAGAATTTTACAGAGGTCAACATGAAAGCCGGATCGGATGATGCTCCCTTGGAGCAGTTCTTTAACTTGCAGGAAAATCGATTTCAGTTCGTGAAATCCCTGTTACAACATTTTGGGAAACATTCGCAATCAAGGGAAACGAGGATTTACCTGAAGAAGCGGGTGGAACCGGCGCCTGCGTCTATTGGCCAGGCTACTATTATTCCTTTACAACAACGCCTATCTGAGTAGTGTGCAAATATTGCATATCGCGTTGCCTAGGCTGCAAAAGGACAAAGAATCGTTTTCGTCTCCTCCGCAAGGATTAGCAACGGAAGATCCTTAAACGACGTGTGTGGACTGGGCCTGCCCTTCAGAACGGCATATCGCATGTTATACTAAATTGACGGAAATATCGTTTCGTTTTTGCAGCGGATATCCAGAAGATGTATCGCTGTATAGATGTTCATCCGGAAGTCGCCCAATACCACCGTATATTATGGAGGGCGGCATATGGGTCCATTAGCGTTTTCGCTTTGTCAACGCTTACCTTTGGGACGGCGTCTGCACCCTTCACGGCTATCATCATCGTGGGAAAGCTGATCTTAAAGGAGGTAACCATGTTAAAGAAAGTGCCTTCGGATGGCACTCAGTCGGCGCTGGAGTCAGAAAAAAGTTTCTAAAAACACCTACAGGCCACATCTAAATAAATACTGGCAAGCTATTTACACTAGCCGCCGTATACTGTCCCCCTCGCTTCACTGCTATTATCACTTCACTCACTATTATTATTATAATTAAAATTGACCTTACAGAAAACCAATTGGGTTAAGTACAGAAAGTTTATTAGCTCACACATTGACCGAAGTCCTCATCTCAACGAAGACAACGTAGATAGCTATGTTAATTCACTGGAGTCTGTACTCGTCTCTGCAGCTCGAGCTTCAACACCTTCAATACCCTAAACAATGCAATAAAAATAAGACAAATCTACAAATCGAACAGCTAGTCCTCGAAAAGCGACGCTTACGTCGAGAGTGTCAATTCCATAGATCGCCATCTGCTAAGCAAAGCTTAAGACATGCTTACTCTTACTCAACTTTTTCTTACTCAAGTTCTACAGCAAGAAGAAGCATATGTCCACCGCCGGGTCATAAAGCAATTGTCAACTTCTGGTAGAAAACACTCACTATGGAGAGCTCACCCAACTCTGAGCTCACCGAAAGAAACCGTGATGCCTATTAGAAAGGCGGCTGGGCGCGCAGTGAAGAAGACAGAGCCAGCATGTTTGCCAACCACCTTAAAAATGACTTTACCACATGAGCTTTAGCCTCAACCTGTGCCAATTGAGTTTCGCCCAAACGAAATCGTTAACATCATCCAAAGTCAAATGAATCCGAAAAAATCCCCCGGCTGCAACCTTATAACTCCCAAAATGATCATTGAGCTCCCATATGTCGCCGCTTGCACTCACACCCAGCTTTTCAATGCCATCGCAAACATTGTCCACTTTCCAGTGAAATGGAAAAAGTCAATTATAATAATGATAGAAAAGTCAGAAGAAGACCACATATTCCCACGTCGTATAGAACTATAGGCGTACTCTCATGCTTATTTACACTCTTTGAAAAATGCGTAATGACTCGGATAAACACATAAATTTGGGTTTCGTGGAAAGCAAGGAACAATTGAGCAGGTCAACCGGAACCAGAAATTCGGAACGCGTTCGAAAAACGAGAGTACTGTACTGCCATATTTTTAGATGTCTCTGAAGCATTTGATAGAGTCTGGCTAGAAGGTCTAATGTACAAAATCAAGACAATGCCCCCCTACAGCACCCACAAACTTTTAGACTCTTACCTTCACGACAGAAAATTTGTTATGAGGTGCAACACTGCTTTATCTGATAATTACTGGGCTGGGGCCAACATTATATGTCCCGACAAGCGTCGTTTGCCGATGATACAGCCGATGATTCTTTGCCACTTAAAATGTCCGATGCAAGGAACTGCGCAGCTAGCTTTTCATATAGTCGATGGTAACGAGCAAAAATGCAGGTTTAACCTCTTATAGTTCCTGTGGAGAGGCAAGATTGATGGTGCCATGCTTCCTCTGTCAAGCGGGCACGACCACCTTACTGTTGGGTGTATCGGAGCCGACTGCGTGAGCACGTGCCAACTTCGTAGAGAAGTTACCCCGCACATCCAGTACACGGTACCAAAATGCTGGTACGAACACAACTGGCGACGTTTACCATGTGGAACGATAACCTCCTAAGGTCTTTTTCATCAGTCGGGAGGACAACTTAGTAGCTACGGTGATTAAACCCATGGGCAGTCTATCCCATGAACAATTAACAGCGAGAAAAATTAGCGTAGCTGGGTTGGTGAGGTCTGCCGGTAGGCCGGAGGACTGGCCCTTGTTCATCGCAACGTATAAATAGACGACGAAGCTATACGGATTCACGGAAGCTGAGAATCAAAAGCGCCTTCCGAATACGCTGGAAGGACCAGTCAAAAGCGCTATTAAATGCTGCATGTGGAACGTGTTTCGGAGATAATCGTCACGCTGAGAATGCCATTTGGGTACCCAAAGTTATCTTCGCCTTGCTGACAAGGATTAGGCATTTCCCGCAAGTGAGGGAGATTCAATTTGAAACGTTGGTCGGATTCTCGGTGGAGATGAAAACTGTTTGCGTAACGATGAAATCTCCCAAGTTGGACCAGTACTGGAATAGCCCGGAACGCAGGGCAAAGTTTTGGGGTACGCTCTTAGCTTCTCTAACGGTGTGTACTTTGGCTGAGTTTAGTACGTGGCTAACGCCGATGGCAAAAGAAGCACGCCTCGTGATATATGCCGCCTGTGCGCACGCAATTGCAGAACCTTGAATGAGTGTCTAGAATTCCTATAAAAGCGGACCCGCGATCACCAGGTGCCATGCCCACCTACAACAGGGTATTTTCTTTTATCAGTGGTGGTTTAAATCCTCGAAAGCCAACTCAGAGCTGAGTTAGCTTGTCGAAGTCTGGGACTCTCACCCAGTTAAAACTCCACCCCCTCCCCGATTCCCTAGAGGTACTGCCGTGAGGTATTACTTAGCCGGGGGAGAATGCCCTTAGGGCTGTCTAGAATTCTATCCTATTGGTACTATTGTGGACATATTGCTTACAGCGGACCAATTTACTTCTGATTCAAGCATAATTTCCACCAGGTTACAAGCGGCTGGCGCCCTCCCAACCCTTATACTCAGATCTCGACGTTCTTGTCAGAAGTTGCGTTAAATAAAAGTCCACATGTCCATGCTTACATCTGCAGTTCTAGGATGAGCTTATGCGTCCATCGTCCTTTGCTGCTATTTACCCACCTCTCTTGCCACATTCAATGGTGAGTTCTCTGCACATTTTGCTTAGGAATTCAGCGGTTACGAATCCTGTGCAGGTAGCACAGCACATTCCACTGCAAACAGGTGTGCGAAACGCACAGGATACCCGCAGGGCACACAATTTCTGTACAGAGTCGCCATCCTGCCTGTAGCTTTCGTTTTTTGTGGCTCGGGTCCATATAGGAGCAGCGTCGATGTGACAACGCTAACCATTAATCCTCAGTCCCCGAGTGTTCGCCATTATTCGCGAAATCGCGGCCGCAGTTCTACCTGCCTTGTAACTAGCGTATGCTGGATGTTCTTTAAAAGAAAGCCGGTGGTCGATCATGACACCCAGGTATTTTAGACTTGGGCGAGATTTTATTGAGGCTTCTCAGATTCGTATAGTAGCCGTCTCCACTTTCTGCCTGCTACTTATTAGGACTGTTTCAGTCTTTTGCGCTGCCAGGGTGAGACCTTTAGCGTCTAGCCTTGCTTGCTCGTTTACCAGCTTCGTTGCAGATTTTCTCCGCGACTGGGAGTTTTTGGCCGTTACTACTATGGCTACGCCATCCACAACGCCAATGAGTCGTGTCCCTTCCGGAATCATGATCCTAAGAATCCCGTCGTACATGACGTTCCACAACAGAGGGCCAAGGACTGATCCTTGGGGAACTCCTCCGGTGACCATGAGATTCGCCTGCCCGGATTCAGTTTCGTATAGGAGCTGGCGGTATTCGAAGTAGCTCTCTATTACTCGCTGTATATACGCTGGGACGCTAAGGTTGCTCAGTGTTTTTAGTTTGTGGTGCCAGATAGCGGAGTTGAATACGTTTTTAACACCCAAGGTGTTCGCTATGCAATTCTGCTTAGTGCCGTACAACCATTTTTTTCCCTCAATGTTTTCGTCTGCGATTTCGCACAGTTGATAGCCCCTTTGGAAAGCCATACTGCACCTCCTAGAGACCGTAGATTTCTGCAAGGCCCCCCCCTAGCCGGGAGTGGAATATTTTTTCCTTTATCCATCATACAGGTTGGCCTATTACTCGCAGGACGTTTAGGTTGCTCAGTGTATTTAGTGTCTGGTGCCAGATAGCGGAGTTAAATACGTTTTTAACACCCAAGTTGTTCGCTATGCAATTCTGCTTAGTGCCGTACAACCACCTTTTTCCCTCAATGGCTTTGTCTGCGATTTCGCACAGTTGATAGCCCCTTTGGAAAGCTATACTGCACCTCCTAGAGACCGTAGATTTCTGCAAGGCCCCCCTAGCCGGGAGTGGAATATTTTTTTCTTTATCCAGCATACAGGTTGGCCTATACGAAAAAGGTTCCTCCACCGGCTTGTCACCCTTTGGCATGAGTACCAACCGCTGGCTTTTCTAGCGCCGAGGGACCACACCTTCTGTTTGGCAAGTGTTACACATATCATCGTACTCTTCTGTATTTGCCTTAATTTCAATTTTGAGGACTTTATTTGGGATTCCATCTGGTGGCGGTGCCTTGTCATCCCTTATTATTTTAGTACTCCGAGGACTTCTTCGGCACTTGTGAGCTTTATACTCGCCATGTTCACGATCTGTGACGTTCGCTCCGTGTGTGTTTCCACTATCCTTTTTAGACTGGCTGGGCATGTCGGCGGTGGCCTACTATATACCAGAAGCCGTTTTGTGACGAGTTTATATGCGAAGCCCCATGGGTTTGAGTCTATTTCTTCACATATCTTATTAAAGCACCTGCGTTTGCTCTCTTTTATTGCTTTTCGGCTCGTCTTCTTTCCCTGTAATGTATCTGTAGCGTCTCAGATTCGGGGCTTTCTCTTGAGCGTTGATAAGCGCGGCTTGCCCTGTGGCATTCTTTCCTGACATCCGCAATGACTTGATTCCACCAGTATGCAGGTCTTCTTCTTGATGGGTTTTCCTTATTTTCTGCATAGATTCGTCGCAGGCTAGCTTGGTCTAGAGCCGCTTGTAGAGAGGTCCTCGAACAGCATCTGTACCATCTCCCCGTCTAGCTTTTCTAATTTGTACCTTGACACGGTCTTTGGAACTCGTCTACTCAGCTGTAGAAAGCTATACCATTCACATGGTCCCTGGCGAAGCAGTCTCCGCTTTTTTTCTTGCATAAAGCGTTAGCTTCTCAGTGTGTGTATGTCCATATATGATATAGATCAAGTATTAAAGCTGGTAGAACGTGCTAAGATAATTAAGGTAAACGACCCCATCGTACTCCTCTGCGGCAGTTACATTACGCAACTTATCATAAAAGAATATCACCGAAGATTTTACACGCTAACCAGGAGACGGTGGTTAACGAAGTAAAACAATAATTTTGGATACCATTTAGCTACACGGGGGTGGACCACTTTAGGCCTATGGTGCGGATCAGACGCAATTCGGAGAAACGATATGGGGTGCTATGCACCTTCTTGTCGATGGGGTAGTTAATTTTGAGGTACAACCACTGACTCCTGTATTTTAGTATTTTATGGCCCAGCTAGAGTGCCTAGTGGAACTCTGGAGCGAAAACAGCGTTTAAGGGGTTAGAACGAAATTACGAAATTACGAAATGCATAAATGTGGATGCGTGACGGGGTCAAAGATCTACTCTCACGCGACCTTACTGGATCCCAGAGGACATCGAAGTTCATTCCACCGGCTTGTCCCCACATGGGTGGCGGGCCCACAATGTAATTCCTAGGAATTTAAAGAGCTTGTGATATGTTACGGTAAAAGCTTAATAAATAAACGATTAAAGGCATCTAAACGGGAATTTTGTTAACAATGATATGTAAACATTCAATTAAATATATATAATATTAATTATATAATTTGTAAAAATGTAAACTAAGAGAACAAGAACTTCGATTATATAACTTGGCGGCCGTCGCTCATGCGCTCATGCGCGGCCAAAACAAAGTAAAAAAATTATTTTCGTTTAGGTTTCTATTAAACATTTATTGAAGTGCTTTGGTATGTACAATGTTTTTTGTTTTTCTAACAGGTGCGTAAACGAGTAAATAAATTTTCCAACACGAGAGGAGGCCATATGAAGAGTCAATTTTCAATATAGGAAAGTGCGGTGGCAAGCAAGATTTCATAGAAATCGCTCTGAATGACCTTCGCAGCATTTGGATACTTGACTTGCGCCATCTCTCCAAGCTGCAATAAACAACGTATTGCCATAAAAAGTGCTGGCGAAGTTCCATATGTTACGGTATGTAACTTTAAAATCTTCAGAGATTCAGAAGTATCCCGCCTCCACACTATAAGCTGGAAATTTTGGTTAGCTTCGTCGATCATGACTTGGCGGTACATCTCTTCAATGTCCGCTGCAAGGGAAAACTTATGCATTCTGAAGCGAAACATTCAGTAGAAGACGTGTGGCACATTTATACATATTCCTCTATGAAATCCAGATACATTTTCTTTAGATCAGCTGATCGCTCTCGCACTTTGGGACGATGCGTGGGATCGCGATAACGAGAGCGGGAAGGGGGCAGAGGCAGTCGATTTCGTCAAGCGAGAGAACACTCACGTCGCTATCTAACGCGGGGCGCCATTTACATATGTGCATTATATATATAAATAAACGTGAATATTGTGAATTTATATGTTAGTGTTTGCATTGCCTGGCAACCCCTCTTACAATGACCCTCTGTTCTGTGCCAAAAGTACAAGCCGGCGTGCAAATTACGGAAAAGGCGATACCTAGGCTCATCGAGGACAGGTTCTTGAACTTCGGAGACGGCATCTTTCTTCGCTTCTTCTTGGGGTGGATACTGGTATTCATAACGGAGTAAATAGGCAAGTTGTGTATGAGAAAAGAATTTACTGAGTTTTCGTATTAAATTATTATTTGGGGTGGTGAGTTGCGCGCGAAGTGCGGTTTTACAGAGGTCATCATGAAAGCCGGATCGGATGATGCTCCCTTGGAGCAGTTCTTTAACTTGCAGGAAAATCGATTTCAGTTCGTGAAATCCCTGTTACAACATTTTGGGAAAGATTCGCAATCGAAGGAAACGAGGATTTACCTGAAGAAGCGGGTGGAACAAGTTGAGGAATTACGAAACGCGTTCATGGAGACGGATTCAGTGATCGTGAACCTGGAAGGGTTTTCTGAGGAGCGGTACATGGATGCCTATTGCGCTTTCGCGGAGGATTTGGACAAACTTTGACCAGAGGCTCGTGCGCCTCCGCGCTGATGCGACAGTGTGGCTGATCATCCCCCAAATGTCAGTTCCGAAGTTTTCCGACGCCTGCGTCTATTGGCCAGGCTACTATTATTCCTTTACAACAACGCCTATCTGAGTAGTGTGCAAATATTGCATATCGCGTTGCCTAGGCTGCAAAAGGACAAAGAATCGTTTTCGTCTCCTCCGCAAGGATTAGCAACGGAAGATCCTTAAACGACGTGTGTGGACTGGGCCTGCCCTTCAGATGTCGCATGTTATACTAAATTGACGGAAATATCGTTTCGTTTTTGCAGCGGATTTCCAGAAGATGTATCGCTGTATAGATGTTCATCCGGAAGTCGCCCAATACCACCGTATATTATGGCGGGCGGCATATGGGTCCATTAGCGTTTTCGCTTTGTCAACGGCGTCTGCACCCTTCACGGCTATCATAATCGTGGGAAAGCTGATCTTAAAGGAGGTAACCATGTCAAAGAAAGTGCTTGCGGATGGCACTCAGTCGGCGCTGGAGTGGGACGACGAGCTTCCTGACGCTCTGTTCGAACGGTGGCGAGCGTTTCGGGATGGGTTGCTGAGGATTGGCGATAAAAGCCTAGACCGATGGATTCATCGTGCTATAGCTTACTGCTGGGTTACTCCTACAAGACCTAGAAGGGAGCTGAGTAGCTCAGTCTTAGCCGTCAAGTTGTTGAAATGGCTTACTTCGGCTAAGTCACTAAGCGTCCTACCCATTGAGTCTTTCTATTGGACGGACGCCACAATTCTTTTACACGTGGCCAACAGGGTCGCGTTCATTCTGGATCATTCTTCGTCCTCGCAATGGAGGCATGTGGGCACGGCAGAGAATCCAGCGGACTGTGCGACAAGAAGACTGTTTCCGGGAGAATTGAAGGGCTTTGGCTTGTGGTGACGAGGCCCTGAGTGGTTTACACGCAGTCCGGGTGACTGGCCTTCGATGGATTTCGAGCAGGTCGACACAAGCGATGCCGCACTAGACGCAAAGGCGGCCGAAGCACGCGTTCACCACGCAGTCCCGCTACCGTCGTTTGTTGGCAGATTTTCTACTTTCAGTTGGGCTGTACGAGTCAGGGCCTATGCGTTTCGGTTCAGGCACAACGCTGTCGGTAAAGGGGAGGGGCGCATCGGGGTCCTAACCATTGCTCTAGTGGCTACAGTTCGCATCGTGCAGCAGGAATCGTCTACCTGCGCGAAGTAAGCTTTTGAGCTTGTCGCCGATCTTTTCGGAAGGCATCATCGAGTGAGGAGGCGGCTAAGCTATTCTAATTTGCCATATGAGCGCCGACATCCGATAATATTCCCAAGTTCCCATAATTTCACTGAGCCGGTAATACGACACTCGCATGTTTTGACTTTGCACGGAGGTGCGCAGCTGACTTTAGCGCATACACTCCAGCGGTTCTGGATAGTGACAGGAAGGCAGGCAGTTCGAAGAGTTGGACGTATATGTGTCCGGTGTTTCCGGGCGCAGCCCTTCGCTTCGGCTCAGCTCATGGGAGACTTGCTGCTTCAACGAATGAGCCCCCCTAGTCGTGCATTCATTGCAACGGGAGTTGACTACACGGGCGCTATAGAGCTCAAGGCAGCACGGTTGCGAGGCATCAGCTTCTACAAGGGGTATATCGCCGTTTTCATTTGCCTTGCAGCAAAGGCAGTGCATTTGGAAAAGGTGACACGCCTCTCCACGGAGCATTTTCTACTGGCCCTGGACAGATTCACAGGTAGGGGAGGGATGTTCCAGCACCTCTACAGTGACAACGGGACTAACTTTGTGGGGGCGGACAATCTAATGAGGAAGTTCTATGGTAAACTTCGAGAAGATTTCAGACGACCTAGGGTTTCATACGCCGGCTTATTTCTTGATTGGGGACTCGATGCATGCTCCTCCGGAGTTTCGCCCACAGTCTAAGTCCTTCGCGGAGCAGTTCCCGATCCAGCAGTCAATGGTACGTCATTTATGGAAGGCTTGGAGTATGGATTGGCTAGCACATCTGCAGCAGAGGCCTAAGTGATGCGGCGAGGCTGAAGGACTCCAGCTTAACGACCTCGCCATCATCAAGGGCGACCGATTTCCGCCGTCGCAATGGTTACTGGGGCGCGTTGGTTGGTGTCGAAACTTTGTCCTTTGCCAATCCGATCTTAAGCGCTGTCTCTTGCCCCCCTTATTAATAATTAACTTATTTCTTCTGCAGACTTCTAGTTTACTTTCCCATACTAGACATTCTACCCCACAACCAGGATGGACCGGACAGGCGAAGGTTTCTCATCCTAGGTCTAGCATTGGTGGGCGGCATGCTCAGTTTACTGCTTGTCCCAGTGTGCTGGAAGCTGGAAGCGCACTTGGGACGATACGTGGGATCGCGAAAACGAGAGCGGGAAGAGAGCAGAGGCAGTCGACTACGCTATCTAAAGCGGAACGCCATTTACATATCTTCATTATATATATAAATAAACGTAAATTTTGTGAATTTATCTGTTAGTGCCTGGGAACCCCTCTTGCAATGACCCTTTCTTAGTCAAATACAAGGGGACACAACTATACATTTTACATTCTCTTTTCAAGAGATAAAAATCTACGTTTCCCAACTTCATACGACAAACCAAGAGTATTTGGGTCAGATTTGAACGGCAAACGAACCGAAAATCTACCAGACGACAGTCTTTGAGTATTTTTCTAAAAGTGCAGTCTCAAAGTTGCTGCTCAGGAGTATGGACTTTAGCCTTAGGCGGCAAGTCCTCCATAGGCCAAAATTTCTGCAGGGTGGTGTCGATTGACTTCATCTGTTCTTCCTGATTGTTGAGATGTACCGAATTTTCTGCCTTTATTTTGTTTTCCGAAGCACATCTCCCTGACACTATCCAGCCGAGAACAGTTTTTGGTAAGATGGGAAGTTTTGGCCAATGCTTTATCTGGCCAACTGACAGAATTTCAAAGAATGATTCTGCGCCGATAAGCATGCCATTTTTGGACGCGAGATTTGTATTAGCAGAGTATCTGTGCAACAATGTGTGGTGAGAAAATTTGCACACCCTGCACATGGCTTCCCGCAAACTAGTGCTAATGCAGCGCTCCAGCGTTTTACCAACATGGTCGATAAGGCATATTGGTCTATTGGGTTTTGGGAAAGGACCCCATTTCTGAATCTTCCATCGCCTTCCATCCGGACCTAGGGCTTTTCCTGAGGGCATGTCTCTGGCTATCAGCTTTATCTCCTCTATCATATTTTCCCTCGGTGGTTTTTACACCACGATTTTGTATGCTGAGCCCAATGGGTCATCTTCGGCCTAGTCACACAGGTCCAAATAGCATCGCTATTGATCAGTCTTTTCAGCGCATTCTCCGCATGCTCGCGTCTTTATCCAGACGTCTGGCCAACAAGCAGTCCTGCGTGAGTCCGCAATTTCCTACGTCCGCCAATAGACCGGTTGGAGATGCCTGTGATGACTCTTCGTTTCCTTCCTTCCTTCGGGCCTGCATCCTGCCACGCCCTCTCTAACGCCCACAAATAACGACAATTAAAATCACTGAAATCTGATGATCTATTAGAGCTAGAAAGTAGAAATTAAGTATGTATAATCTTGAGATGGCAGCTCATCTTATGCTGGCCTCTTGGCAACTAAAAGTGATAGAAAGTTGGTTATTATTAGTTACGTAGTTTTTTAAGATGCCTCGAATCCGTATTATTTTTTTCTTATTCTGTTAGGGTAAAAGTTATTGTTATTTGAATTCTGTATTGAGTCTTTTACTGCTAGGGAGTCGAAATATATATTGAATTTACCCTTTTGGTTTTTAATAATTTCGAAGCATAGCAATTTTTTCAGAGGTGAGGATGAACATTGCGGCAGTATGTCATATTTTATTATTAGTGTGTTCGAAGAGTTTTTGTTGTGTTCCTAGAGATGTATCATGTTTCTTATGGGTTCGGAGTATTTTGTTTATTAGTTTTGAGAGGGGTCAGGAAGGTCTATACTTATGAAGTTTTATTGGTTTGAAAGGTAAATTAAGTGCTAGGCTTAATTTAATGGTCTGGTCTATTATTGGTGGCGTTTTCTTTTTTGATTTTTTACACTTGAAAAACTTGTAAATTGGTGTGTTTTTGGAAAAATAGGATAGGATTTTTAGATAAAATGGCAGTTATAGTGGCGACTGAAGAAGTTTAGAAAATAAAAGAGGGCCCACACTCCCCGCATCATTATTACCTAACCCCATGGTGTCGAAAAATTAACCTTATAATGATTTAGGGAAGGAATCACGTGTCCAGATAAGAGTGAGGCTGCTTAATCCCATTAGCATTGGGAAATTCAACGTGAATTGTCAAAACGCTACTCCAGCAGCTCAACGGTTAATTTATAGCGATTTTGATTAACATAATCATTTCATCACAAGTTTCAACACTAATATACTTATTTCTTAAATATATTTTTTCTCTTTTTTAAAATTAAACTTAAATTTGTAGTTACTCCTTCTTGGTGAACCTCAACAACAAACAAAAAAGAAGTGAATTAAGTTAAAGAAAAAAAATTTTAAGAATTGCAAGAAAATGCAAAACCATATATTCAGTGAAGAAAACAAATGGAAAAAACAGAAACTATATGAATATAAAGATTTTTCATTTGCAAGTAAATTTCGCAAAGCCAATAGCCATCAGTTTATTTAAATCGTTAATTTTTTTTCGTGTGAAAGTCAGTTCTTTAAATACTATAGGGTTACAAAAACACTAATTCTTTTACAGCAGACCTAAAGCAGAGATCGATCTTTCACCTATGGATATGCCGTGAGTGGTTTATTTATTTATGTAAATACACTGAGAATAATTGTTCTTTAGTAGTGCGAAAATTGTAATAGCTTATGTCACGTAAATACTTTATTCATCATTCTTCATACCACCAAAACAAACCTGAACTGATATAACATGAATTTTATTTATACGATTTAAGAACCTTAATTTTGTTATTACCTAATACCCTAGCAAATTAATAGTATCCAAAAATCCCAACTAAGTAATAGTCGATTGGATTCTTTTTATTAAATGCAAATTGTTTTTTTCCCCATCTAACCACGCCCGCCCGAAGGCCCACAAAACCCAAAAAATCAAAAATTTTAAAATTGTGTAAAAGACTAATGGGTATCTTATAGTCGTGGCACTCGACTATAGCGTTTCCTTTTGGTTTATACTATATTTATATTATTTATATATAGTTACTTTGTCTTGTATGAATGACCTATATATTTACTTTGAATCTCATATAAATTTTTTTCGCATATAATTAAAGTACTTTCATTCGATTTCATTCGATATCTTGTTAGTTCTAGCCGAATTTTGTTTTCTACACTTTTACAATTAAACTGAATTATGAAACGTTAATTATCTTCTATTTGAACTTGGCTGATTACTCCGAGGTTGTAGGATGTACAAAGGGTTCACTAGAGCTCTGCTCTATCGGAAAGTGACCAAAGCTAGGGTCGGCAATTCAAGAGTCCCTTTATATCTGTGACATCGCAAATGATCAATTTTTCTTTTCTTTCTTGCAATCTTTAGTTTTCCTTTTTTTTTGAGAAACAAGTTTTTGAATGAGAATTGTTAATTATTATTAAGTAA
Organism: Drosophila eugracilis; assembly: GCF_018153835.1. NCBI lineage: Eukaryota > Metazoa > Arthropoda > Insecta > Diptera > Drosophilidae > Drosophila > Drosophila eugracilis. Next base: position 142,690 of record NW_024573549.1, read on the forward strand.
GAAAAATGGCTCCCAACGTGTAGGACCTTAATGAAGCTGTTTATTAAAACTCAAGGATAAATTAATTCGACGAGCCGATCGATCGGAGACTCACGAGCGCTTATTTCGGCTTGTCTTACGGATAAATAAGAATTCAGCATACAGTGATGGTGAACAAATTGTAAGCCATGATTTTGGTATTAGCTAGATTACTGCTCCCGACGTACTAACCCGGTTGGGGGACTTCCAAGCGAAGTGGTTTCGAGGGGCAGGACAGCTAATTTCCTTGTTGCCCGCTTGCACAATCCAGAGCTAGTGCGGAACACCGCAACTCGATCGACGCCATCATCTCCGGAGACAGTGCTCTCCACCCATCCGAGGCGCCACTGGAAGGGGGGTAAGTTGTTCTCCGTGATGAGGACCATGCTGCCTGGATTTACGTTGTACTCGGGGGAGCGCTCCGCTCCTAAAGCAACGAGCGGTATTCGGTGCTCCATTTTCTCCCGAATATTTGTTGCATTTAGCAGCGTGTGTGCCAACGCTGCCACCGACTCAGACGATCAAGGTTGAGATGGGTGACGTCCGGTTTGTCCATTTGTGTGAATGTAGACCCAATAAAAAAGTGTGCAGGAGTCAGGACATCGATGATGGCCGTGAGTTCAACGTTGCCGAAATTTCACAAACTAGCGTTCGCAGCTCGTGAAATGTGAGAATGGATTTTCCAACAACGCGAGCAAAATGGTACTTGGTAGATTCGACAGCAATTTCCTACAAGCCTCCAAAGTGCGGAGAACGAAATTCCACTTGATTTCCTTCAAAGTTAGGGAACTACATAACTTGCTGTGTTGAGGATCGCTAAGGAACAGCTGCCGCAGCAAAATGATCTCGTTCTTAGCTACCACAAAATTGGTTGCGTTGTCCGGCCAAACCGTTTGAGGCTTTCCCCTCCGGCTGATTGCTGTAGGTAGGATATACGGGTTCTGGCTAAGCGGAAAAATATACGGGTTCTGGCTACAAGGAAAAATATACAGATTATGGCTGGCTAGAAAAATACACAGATTCTGGCTAGGTGGAAAAATATACGGATAAACGGATTCTGGCTACAGTAAAAAATATACGGGTTCTAGCTAAATGTGGATTTTGGACTCCCCTTCACTCCCCCCTCCCCAAGTACTTTAACTAGACTTCTACCTCAATATACTGTTCCAAAGCTCCCACTGCACTCACCCTAAGCTCGCTCACGACTCCTCCCCTCCAGGCAGTGTATTGTATGTATAGATATTAAAAAATACGTCTTTATTGTTTTTTATAACTTTTTTGTTTATGTGTTTTTAAGGCTTTATCCTTATCTTTTTTTTAATTATTAAATATTCTCATAACCATTGAGAAGAACGAATATTTTATGTGATGTGTCCATGTGAGCTGTTAATTTTTTTACATTTTTTTTGTAATATGTTAGAACCTATAAATATTTTTTTCAAAGAAAGCGCATCATATTTTGAATATTATTAAAATATATCTATACCAACTGCAAAAAAATATTTCTTTGTCAGAGTCTCCATCTAACTTAACCAACCATACGATCGTGTTGAAGACTGTAAATATTTTTTATACATTGCACAAAGGAATATTTTAAATAGTTTAAATATTATCAATGGGCAATAAAAGAAACAATATTTTTTTGTCAGTGTTTTCTACACGCTTCGCCATGCATACGATCGTGTTGACGGCTTTCAATATTTTAAATTATATATTTCCTCAGAATACAGTGCAATATTTTATAAAGTTAAAATACCTTATATTTTTTATCCTGTTATTTTTGTTTTGTTTCTCACGTTTTTTCAGCGTTTAACAGAAGTGTTAAATATTTTTTTGGTCAATGCCATCGATATTATTATACAACAAGAAGAAACGCTATGGTCCAGTACCGCGACTATAAGACACCCTTTACTGTTTTATACAATTTTATAATATTTTGCTAGTGGAACACAAGGCGCCACCTATTGTCAGAGAAAGTATGTTGATTATACATATTGAATTTCTACTTTCTAGCTCTAATAGTTCCTCATATTTCAGCGATTATATTTTTTGTGATTTGTGGGCGTTAGAGTGTGTGTGGCAGGATGATGAGATAAATTTGCGCTGCGTAGCGCTCATACGGACAGAAGACCAGACCGAGAAACGGACATGGCTTAATCGACTTCCCTATTTATACTGATAAAGAATATATAATATATACCTTCTTTGGGTCGGAAACGCTTCATTCCTGTTACAAGCTGTTCAAGGAATCTAATATACCCTTTTACGAGTAATGGATATAAATATTAATTTTGCTAGTGAAAGTTCACAAAGCGCACTCTTTTATCAGAAAAAGCATATTTAGTAACGGATAACCTACCTTTCTTTATAAATAGCGAAATAATGTTCTGATATTAATTTTTTTTGGTAAATTGATAGATATAAACTAGAAATATTAAACAAAGTCAAAAAAGGGCTTAACTTTTTAATGGACGCCATAGCTTTTCGTGGCTTGAGGACGGCCTCGCCCATTTGGCAGGATGCTGAAATAAACTTGCGCTGCAACAGCATATGGCATATGGACATCACATGAAGAGTTATGAGCACGCGCAAAATGTTTGGAATATGAGTAATTTTGATAATATATCAGATTATTTATTGTTATATTTAAAGATTGATGTGCTTTTGTTATGTGATATCTTCGAGAATTTCAGAAAAGTATATAAAAAAACTATAATTTAAATCCATGTCAATATTATACAACTCCTGTTAATAAATTACATTGATATGCCATGCCACAAGCTATGCCATATAAAAATACGAAATAGTTAGAAAATTTTGATTTACATGCGTAGATGATCAATCAATTGTCACCTTTTAGAAGTAGATTTGGAATATACTGAAAACCTTGACAATCGACACACTGATTTACCATTTTGTCTGAAAAACAAAAAAGAATGAAAATATGCAACATCCAAAATTGATTACAGACTTGACAAACAAATATAATTATTAGTGCATTATATGCACTACAGAAATTTACAAAAGTGTCTTAAACATAGCATGATTTTAAAGAAAATTCATCTTTGGTCTTTGGAATTGACTGCAGTAATTATTAAAAAACATGGGCTGATAATGATTTAAAAAAAAATTGTATCAAACTACTAAACAGCAAGACCATTGAGAATGTTGATAGGAGAAAATTGAATTAATGAGCAGTTAGTAGCTATGTTTTTTGTGATTTGTGGGAGTTACAGCCACGGCAGGATGCTGAGATAAACTTGCCCTGCGTATGGACCTCAAGAATCTTCATGCTAATTCTCAACTTTGTATCTCTGGTTCCTGAGATCTCAGCTTTCATACGGACAGACGGACAGACAGACGGACATGGCTCATTCGTCTTTGCTATTCATCCTGATCAAGAATATAAATACCTTATAGGGTCGGAAACGCTTCCTTCTACCTGTCAGAAATCGTCAATCCTTTTTTATAATTCATCTTCCTACAATGTAAGATTGTTTTTATCGGAAAAAAGAATAAAATTTAATAAATTGTAATACTTACACTGTTAATTTAAAAGTATTTACCAAGTTTTTAATAATTTCTCGACTTTTTTGAAGATTTCTTGTAATAGGTAGGGTAGTGGTTTCACAATTACTCCAACGTACCACTTATGTTGGAGGTTGAGTATTCTCCACATTTTTAGAAAGTCCTCCGACTAGCACCTACTGTTGTGATGATGTAAAGTGTTATTGCGATTGTTGTTGATCCATATTATCCTTGTTGGTTTTTAAAGAATTGTAGGACAATTTATTGTTTACTCCAACAAAATTTGACATTAAACTGACTTAAAATTGAACTGTCTAGCGCCATTTATTGAAGGATTACTATTAGGATTTGTTTTGCATGCGCCCGGATGAAGTGAGTGGGAAACTAGTTGCTTCAAAAGTGATATTATATTTAGAGGAGTGGTTATCTGGAGAATTTTCAATTTTTTTCCGGTTTCCTTTCATTATATAACAACGCACGTGTAAAACGCATTTATTGCATTTATTTCACAACAATTTTAAATAGCATTTATTTATCATCTAACCATTAGAATTTATATATATGTACATACTATACAGAGTTTTCATTCTCCGTCGTTGTTTATGTCAAAGGAAATTGATATTAATAACTTTGTATACACTTTGTATTATATTGTGATATATTAGATAGATGATGTTGATCTAGAAAAAAACAAAGAAAATTAATAAAATCCATTAGCGCATGGTATACTTTGATTATACAACAACGGATGTGTGCTTGCGATTTGATTTAAATTAGAACGTATTTATTGTATTTATGTCACAACAATATTAAATAGAATTTATTTATCATCATCATATAGAATGGTTATAATAAACATTATATATATACATACGAGGTGTGTTCAAAAAGTAAGGTGACTCTTCAAATTTCGCGAATTTCAAATTTTTCGATTATCGAAACCTTTTAGAAGTTATACGAGGTGTGTTCAAAAAGTAAGGTGACTTTTCAAATTTCAAATTTTTCAAATTTTTCGATTATCTTCAGTTTTGGGAACAAGAAAAAAGTCACATGGGGCCAAATCCGGTGAATATGGTGGCTGAGGCATTATTGTGGTGTTGTTTTTGGCCAAAAAATCCAAATCCTTTGATCCATATTTTTCGATAGCAAAAAATCGCCGAGCTCGCAAAATAACTTGTAACTTTACGCCTCTCACAACCAAACAAAAGAGGATGTTCCATTGAAACTTGGTACAGATGTTAGGGAAGAGTGTACCAATATAACAAAACAAAAAAATCGATAATCGAAAAATTTGAAATTCGCGAAATTTGAAGAGTCACCTTACTTTTTGAATACACCTCGTATATGTACATACCATACAGAGTTCGCATTCTCCGTCGGAAGGAAATTGATATTGATATTTGTATACACCTTGTATTACATTGTGTTGTGTTAGATAGACGACGTAGAATGAAACAAAGAAAATGAATGACGCAATATATATTTCTACATTGTTGTTGTTGCAAACAAAATTTCACAGAAAGTCATAATTTATAAATCATCATGTTCATCAGTTTGTTAAATGTATATGGAATATTGTTGTTTAATTTAATTAAGGGTAATATTCAAATTGTCAATATGTTCAATCGCATATGTATATTTTGCATTTTTTCCTTAGCCAAGGGGGAGATTATTAAGATATTTTTGAATGAAATAAATAATTTTGTTTGCTAACGTCATATTTTTTTTCGTTGTATATATAAAGTATTTATATGCAAGACCTGTTCGTAATCGTTGATGTTATTCGTTCCAATGTTTTTTTCTGACTGTGTGTTTTGAGAGGTGGATCTGATTTCATCATCTAATAAATAACTTATATCTAACTTTTTTTCGCGACTCCCGTTGCTTATCGTGCAACCCACCTCCCGCCTAACCGACCGAGGGGCGCTGCCGTCTATCGTTCGGCTCGGAACACGGGGATAGGACCGAGGGGAAAATTAAATAAATAAATAAATTTTATATGTGCTAAATGGCTTAGAAAGACAATTTTTACGTTAGTAAGAGAAGTATTGGATGTTATGTGGTAGAGGGTATTGTAACTCGAACATAATACCCTAAATGGAAGGGTATGAAGGGCGAAGTTCGAGCTGCAATGTCCCAAGGATAAGGGAATATAGTTTCTAGTGGGCCTAGCGGGCATATTGATGTTTAAGCGACCTATTAGGGCTTGGCTATCAATATCACCACTAATAAGATTGTTAATAAAAACAACGCCAAGCATTGTCCTACGGTTAGCAAGGGTCAGTAAGTTTATTGGTAATAGTCTACTTTTATAGGAGGGAAGATGTAAGTTTGCATCCCAATTTTGGCCACGAAGAGTAAATAAGAGAAAGTTTTTTTGGATTGATTCTATACGGTCTTGGTGGACCGCGTACTGGGGGTTCCAGACGCAAGATCCATACTCTAAGATCGGACGAACGAGAGAGACAAATAAAGTTTTGGTTATGTAAGGGTCATTAAATTCTTTCGACCATCTTTTTATAAAACCTAACACACCTCTGGCTTTGTTAACCATGGAAAATATGTGGTCGGAAAATGTAAGTTTGGAATCCAATAGGACACCTAAGTCGTCTACTAGCTTAATTCTATCTAGGGTTACACCACAAAGTGTATAAGTAGATATTAACGGCTTAGAGCGACTGAAGGTCATTACTTTACACTTAGAGCCGTTAAGATTTAGTAAGTTTGCAGAGCACCAAAATTGAAAGTTGTTAAGGTCAGATTGTAGTTTTCTCTGGTGGCACGAATCTTAATATTGAACACAAAGTTTCACATCATCTGCGTACATTAAAATAAAAGAATTTGTTAAAGCGATTTGAAGGTCATTTATGAATAATGTGAAAAATAGCGGACCTAAATGGCTTCCCTGAGAGAAAAATCCATTAGCGCATGGTATACTTTGATTATACAACAACGGATGTGTGCTTGCGATTTGATTTAAATTAGAACGTATTTATTGTATTTATTTCACAACAATATTAAATAGAATTTTTTTATCATCATCATATAGAATGGTTATAATAAACATTATATATATACATATATGTACATACCAGAGAACGGCAAGGGTACACCCAGACAATGAGTGCACTCGAATCATGTGTGCCTTTTCGGCACTCAGAGTGTGATCGGCACCCTAAAATATGGGTGTGTGCCTTGCACAAGCTCATTTTGAATGTGCACTTGCGCACCCAGTACTCTTTTCAACAGACACCTGACACTCATAGCAAATGAAGCAGTGTCTGAGACACCCATGTTTTTGGGAAAAGTAAGTCGGGTGTCTTGAAAATGAGTCGAGTGCCTTGAAATGATTCGAGTGTCTTGAAATGAGTCGGGTGTTTCGGGTGTCTTCAGCTGTATTGCATGAGCAGGTCATTGAGGGTTGACCGAATAATTTTACATGAAAGGAAGGATGGAAATCCCAATAATTTAATCATAGAAAAGTATATTTCTAATAATACAAATTATTGCCGTCTTCAGTAACTAATATTAAAAAATAAGAGTTTATAATCATTACAAGTATTTAATGACAAAGTCTTAAAAAAACCCAAAAAAAAAAAAACGTACATTGCATCAATATTTTTTAGTTTTCCGTGTTGTTATCAAACCATCTACCTGCAAATGTATTCCCGTTTTTTGTAGATGCGTATAAGAATACAGATCATAAGTCAATTGCACTGCGAATAACAGGTAGATGGCCTCGACATGGAAAATCCTAAAATATTTGGCCTTTTATAGGGGCCATTATTGGGATTTCCTTCCTTCCTTTCATGTAAAATTATTCGGTCAACCCTCCAATGACCTGCTCATGGCAATACAGCTGAAGACACCCGAAACACCCGACTCATTTCAAGACACTCTGAATCATTTCAAGACACTCGACTCATTTTCAAGACACCCGACTCACTTTTCCCAAAAACATGGGTGTCTCAGACACTCGCTTCATTTGCTATGAGTGTGTCGGGTGTCTGTGCATTAGGATCATGTGCCTAGAATTGAGCGGGTGTCAAAAACGCAAACACCCTAAACGCACAAAGCGATCTGTGCACTCCGGGTGTGTGCTCTTTTATGAATGTGATTCGGGTGCCGAAAAAAGATACCCTTGACGTTCTCTGGTACATACCATACAGAGTTCGCATTCTCCGTCGGAAGGAAATTGATATTGATATTTGTATACACCTTGTATTACATTGTGTTGTGTTAGATAGACGACGTAGAATGAAACAATGAAAATGAATGACGCAATATATATTTATACATTGTTGTTGTTGCAAACAAAATTTCACAGAAAGGTCAGATTGTAGTTTTCTCTGGTGGCACGAATCTTAAGATTGAACACAAAGTTTCACATCATCTGCGTACATTAAAATAAAAGAATTTGATAAAGCGATTTGAAGGTCATTTATGAATAATGTAAAAAATAGCGGACCTAAATGGCTTCCCTGAGATACACCGGATGAAGCATAAATCGGACCAGACAAGACATCTTTAAATAAAACACGTTGCGTTCTACCAGTCAGATAACTTTCAACCCATCTAAGAAGATCAAGTCAAGTTTATGAACTAAAAGTGAGTGATTTACAGAGTCAAATGCTTTACTAAAGTCAGTGTAGATGACATCTGTCTGAACACTTTTTCGGAACCCAGTGATGACATAAGAGGTAAATTCAAGTAAGTTTGTAGTTGTAGACCGTCGAGTCATAAAACCAAGTTGATATGGAGATATTACTGATCTACACTGGTGTTGCAAATGGGGCACAATAATTTTCTCAAAGAGTTTAGGAATTGCTGATAATTTAGAGATACCTTTATAATTACCAGCATCCGAAGTTTTCCCTTTCTTGTGTAAAGGAATGGTGAAAGATTCCTTCCAAATAGGGGGAAACGTAGTCGTTTCAAGCGAGAGGTTAAACAGTTTGAGAAGAGGATTGCAAATGGAAGACGCGCAGTACCAAAGCACACAGCCCGTAACGCCGCTCTGAAGATCCTTAAGAATACCACGCTTAGATAAAAAAGGTCGCGTGACGAGGTTCGACTGCGGAACACCGTAGACATAAGGCTGCCTAGCGGTTGTCGAAGGTGAATATGTGGCTTGAAAAAACTTGGCGAACATATCGGCTATTGCCTGATCAGTTCTTGCCGTTGAGTTTTCAAACGATAGTGCTGAAGGAAACGTTTTTGGTCTACGCTTAGTCTTAACGAAATCATAAAACTGTTTCGGATCCTTTGTAAATTGGGTCCTACAACGATCTAAATAATTTTTATAACACTGAGCGTTAAGCACGGTAAAATTTGACCGAGAAATTAAGCATTGAGAGTAACTAAGCGGAGTTATAGTTTTTAAGTATTTGTTCTGAAGCCTGAACTTTATATTTTTTAAGGTGCTTGTTCGGTCAAACTCACAATATTTTTCGTCTTACATACTGTTTCTCTTTGCCTATACAAATGTAAACAAAGCTCATTAACATGTAACCAATCTCTGTAAATTACTCTGTTGGAACATTATGTTATTTTGCCGCTGCTAATAAAAGGCAGTTGCTGATGTTAGATCTTGGAAAACGGTTGTCTTTTTCTCGCCTGAGTTTTTAGATTGCAATTAGTTTATGCACCCCCCAACCTGATATCTTATGCAGCACAAAAGACGCTTCGTGCATTATACATTTTGGCGCCCAACGTGGGGCAGTGTTTAAACAAATTATTAACAATTTATTAATTCATAAACAATTGTCGTGAAGTATCGCCCGCAACAATTATTCCGCTCGACCCGCTCATCGCAACTCAACATTGTCATAACCGCATACAAAGGTGAACATTCAACCCTAGTGCATTCATCGAAAGTGAATAATAAAAAAACAAATAAAGTTATTAACTATTCACGAAAATTCTAAGGGCAACGTGTCGTTCGTATAACGGAACTATTCGCGCTCTTCTTCGCACATCTCTTCGCTTGTGTGTGTGTGCCGCCCGCTCCTATAAGCTCGGCGTCGATCGCTCATTCTCATTTTGCTCCGTTATTCCGCCAGCAAAGTGTTGTTGTTTTGTTTACATCGCCAACTGCAGTCGCTGGTACAGTTTTTGAGTTCTAGTCGCTTTCGCTTTGAACTAACTTCAGCGGCATTGCCACATTCGTCGCTCCGCGTTGTTGCTGCCGCAACTTTACTCTCGTTCTCGCATTCGCATTCTTCGTCGCAGCAATGGAAACGACTATATTGGAGACTCTCAAACGGCAACGCTCGAATATTAAGCGCAACATTACGCATAAGAGGAATGGTCGATGTCAAGGAAGAAGAAGAGCAGAAATCGCCGGCTGAACTTCAGTGCCGTTTGGGAATCTTAGAGAGTCATATTTTTAAGCAAGCCCTTTCGGTACAACTCAGAAATTGAGACCATGGAATCCACAGATAGTGGACGTGCAGACCTGAGGAGGACAGTTACATAACTACAAAGTTGGCAATTCAGCAACTTCTTGGAGAGGATCTGCACAACACAGTTTTCGACCACATCTCTGCACCAAGCTACAGCGCGCCGTCTCGACTGCCAAGATTGGCACTACCTAGCTTTGCTGTAAATCATAAGGATTACAAGAACTTCATCTCGTCGTTTCTGCCACTGGTCAATCGTGAGCAAATATCTAATATAGACAAATTTAATCATCTCCGTAATTGTTTAAAGGGACCTGCACTGGAAGCTGTCGCAGCCTTCCCGGTCACTGGAGAAAATTATGCGAAGGCGCTGGAACGGCTGAAGGACCGGTATGACAAGCCTGCCCTAATCTTTGTCGAAACGTTAGCCTCGATTTTTAAACTGCCGCCGGCTGCTGCGGCAAGTGCTCAACAGCTCCGCAGCCTAATCGACAACGCATCCGCGTTATATAGTGCCCTTTCATCGCTAGGCTCGGACGCTCAAATTTCTGAGGCGATGCTCATTTACGTGGTCATGGAGAAGTGCGATCAGCAGACCAAAACAAAATGGAACGAATCACTGGATTATCTCACTCTGCAATCCTGGAGCCAATGCACGCAGATACTTGAGCGCCACTGCCAGTTTCTTCTGTCTGACGAGCAATCCCATGGATCGGAGCGGCCAAGACCGACTCGTCCCCCGCAAGATATCACAATTCGTCGTTTTCGCTGACCAACGCACCATGTGTATACTGCCTCGCACCCTCACACAAATTACTCGGATGTGACAAGTTTAAGGACCTTAATCCAACGCGATTTGATGTCGTTAAAACACACCGTCTGTGTTTAAACTGTCTGTGTAGAGGTCACCAACTGTCGAGCTGCCCATCGAGAAATCGCTGTCGCACCTGCAACAAGGCACATCATACCCTGTTGCACAACAACCATTCGCTAGATTCATCTCGCTCGCACCAACCGTATCCAACCGCACCGCCATTGGAAGCTGCAACACACTCGCACTCGCATTCTGGCCAGAAGTCTCAGGTGTTGCTTGCCACTGCTATGGTTCTCGTCAAGGATGCGTTTGGAACCTACTGGCCTGGAAGAGCTCTTCTCGACTCCTGCTCTCAAGTGAACTTCGTGACGGAAGACTTCGCACAACGGCTTCGCTTACGGAGGGAAACCCATGCAGTCCAAATTCGAAGCATCGGCCGTTCGCAAACAGATATTAAATATTGCACAACTGCATCTGTCAAATCTCGCATTTCATCTTTCGTACTCTCCGCAGATCTCTGTATTATTCCACAAATCTCATACCAGCCCGATCTGGCCATCGACGTTTCGACTTGGAAGCTGCCAGAAAATACGCCGCTCGCTGATGAAAGATTCTACCAATCACGCCACGTCGATCTGCTACTGGGAACCGAAGCCTTCTTCGACGCCTTAACTGTAGGGAAAATAAGGCTGGGACCTCAAGGCCCGCTGCTGCAGAATACTCAGTTTGGCTGGGTCGTAACCGGCCGACTGCAGCAAACCGCGCCAATAGAAGTTTCCACTTGCATGGCTTTAAACGCAAGTTCAATTGATGTCAACCTCAAAAGTCTGTGGGAACTGGAAGCAGTCGATTCGCCACCTCTGCAGAAGCCGGAGCATGCTATTTGCGAGGAACAGTACGAGAAGACCACTTGACTCGACAGCACTGGTAGGATTGTCGTCAAACTGCCATTCAAGGCTGACCCAACTCGGTTGGGAGACTCATTTGATATCGCTCGCCGTCGGTTCCTAAGCATGGAACGTCGCCTATCGAAATCTCCAGCACTTCGTCAACAATACTGCGACTTCATGGAGGAGTATGAGAAATTGGGGCACATGTCCCCAGTTATTCATCCTAAACTGCACGAGCCGCACTACTACATCCCGCATCACTGCGTCCTCAAACCCAGCAGTGAGTCTACTAAGCTTAGGGTGGTGTTTGACGCCTCTTGCCGGACGTCAAATCAATTATCACTCAACGACTTGCTATGCGTTGGCCCAACACTCCAGGAGGACTTGTACCTGCAGCTTCTAAAGTTCAGGCTTCATCGTTACGCCATCACTGCAGATGTGACCAAGATGTATAGGCAAGTAAATCTCGACATTATTGATCGCAAATACCAGTACATTCTTTGGAGAGCATTTCCAGAAGACACGCTGCGCACGTATCAATTGAATACGGTAACCTACGGCACTGCAGCCGCCCCATTTTTGGCAACACGTAGCCTCAACCACCTCGCTGATGTTCATCAAGCTGACTGTCCAATCGGCGCCGCTATCATAAAGTCGTCTTTCTATGTTGATGACCTACTCACGGGTGCAGACGACTTAGAGACGCTTCGCATTATCAAGGATCAAGTCACAGAAATTCTTCGTCGAGGGCATTTCCCACTCACCAAATGGCATTCCAACTACGTTGGATTCATGGAAGATCATGCATCCAAGAAGCTCAGTTCCTGTGGCGAGGGACTAGCCAGCGCTCTTGAGTGAACTGGAACCAGCACAAAGATACACTGTTCTTCAAGTTCATACCAAGGAACCACGCAACGCGTATCACCAAAAGAAGTATTTTGTCCACCGCATCCGCCTTGTTCGACCCGCTTGGTTTGCTCTCACCGCTTATTGTTGTCACAAAAATACTTCTGCAAGAACTTTGGCTCGCTGGCCTGCAATGGGACGAGAGCGTTCCAGAAAACATACACACGGCCTGGAGCAAATGCCTAGAATCATTCCAAACAGTCTCAATTTGATCGATTCCCCGCTATTGCCTCCAACACAAGATGCGATCACTTCAACTTCATGGATTTTGTGACGCATCAATCAGGGCTTACGGCTGCTGCGTGTATCTACGCTCGGAAACGTCGACGGGAGATGTCGCAGTGCAGCTATTGACTGGCAAATCGAGAGTGACTCCTGTGAAGAAAAAATCCCTTCCAAAACTGGAATTGTGTGGAGCGCATTTGCTGGGCCAACTGTATGCGAAATTCCTGTATCGCCTGCGTTCGGTTCAGACCCAAACTGGAGAACCAACTCATGGGATCGCTACCACTAGAACGAGTGCTACCGCAACAGCCGTTCCAAAGGTGTGGCGTCGACTTCTGCGGACCGTTTAACACATATCTTCGCATTAGAGGAAAGGGTCCAACAAAGTCCTACCTCGCCGTCTTCATTTGTTTGGCATCCAAGGCCGTCCATATAGAAGTCGTCTCGGATTTGTCAACCAAGGCATTTCTTGCAGCACTTAAACGGATGATCGCCAGACGGTCAATTCCAACCGACATCTTCTGCGACAACGGGAACCAATTTCGTCGGAGCTGCCAACCATCTTCAAGAACTACGAGCGTTCCTTCAAGACAAAGCCACCCAAGAAGTCATTTCGTCTTATTTGTCAACTGATTTCATAACTTTCCATTTCATCCCTCCTAGAGCTGCTCACTTTGGAGGCCTTTGGGAGGCGGCGGTAAAAAGCGCCAAGAGTCTACTCTACAGAACACTGATGAATTCAAGATTCACCTTCGAGGAGCTCTGCACCATAACCACTGAAGTCGAAGCGATTCTCAACTCGCGCCCATTGTCTCCGCTGTCTCCAGATCCCAACGACTTTGGGGCACTTACTCCGGGCCACTTCCTGGTGGGGAAATCTCTTCGTGCCCTTCCAGAACGGACTGTGTCATCAACACATGCGTCCAGCCTGGAACGATTCGACGCCGTGACCGCGAGCAAACAACAGTTTTGGCGAAGGTGGTCGCTTGAGTACCTACAGGAACAACGCTCGCGCACCAAATGGACAACACCATCGGCCAACATCAGGGCTAACACCATGGTCATCATCCACGACGACAATCTGCCTCCTCAGCGATGGAAGATCGGGCGCGTCAATCTTGTTGAAAGATGATACTTTCAAGGCGGCCGGGATGTTCGGTCAAACTCACAATATTTTTCGTCTTACATACTGTTTCTCTTTGCCTATACAAATGTAAACAAAGCTCATTAACATGCATTAACCAATCTCTGTAAATTACTCTGTTGGAACATTATGTTATTTTGCCGCTGCTAATAAAAGGCAGTTGCTGATGTTAGATCTTGGAAAACGGTTGTCTTTTTCACGCCTGAGTTTTTAGATTGCAATTAGTTTATGCACCCCCCAACCTGATATCTTATGCAGCACAAAAGACGCTTTGTGCATTATACAGTGCTTAAGCCCTTGGTATACCAAGGAGGGTTATCCGTTCTGGGCGGGTACCTCATCGGGACACATATATCAAAAATTAGGTTTAATGCATGGTAGAATATGTTTAAAGCTGAAGTCATATCATTGCATGCGTAGAGATCGGACCAGTCAAAATCAGAGATAAGAATATTAAGTTTAAGAAAGTCTGACATGCTAAAACATCGAACCTTTTTGACAGCCCTAGTAGGCTCTGTCACTTGGAGTGGTCCAGCATCGATCGCCAGCTCCAGAGTGGAATGATAAAGATCTTCAGGGCGTGTAAGTGGTATAACCCTAGATATAAATACGGAGTCCGACTCTGAGGTAAAGCATAGATCGAGTAACCGACCCAAAGAGTTTTTAACATGGTTAATTTGTTCCAGGGTCATGTCTAACATACCTGCAATAAAATCATGATGTGAGAAAAGTGTTAAAGCTAAACTATTTTCATTTTTGACCAGTTAATTTGTGGTATGTTAAAATCACCCAGAACCACTAACTGATCCAAATCTGATAATAACGTAAAAACGGACTGTATGGCCGCTAGGTGCAACTCATACGTGGATGGGTCGGACCTGGGAGGGATGTAAGAAAACGTAATAAATAAAAACCTACCAGGAAGCGAAAGTTTAACACAAATGAATTCGATATCGCCGAATTGAAGATTAATCTCCTCGGATACGAGTTTAGAATCGACAGAAATTAACACTCAACCCCTGGATCCGAGTGATCGATCAAGCCTGTATATTACATACCTACTCGGAAAAATTTCAGAGCTAAGAATTTCCGAAACCAGCCATGTTTCGGTAAAAACTTTGCTTAGTACGCAACCCCCTTGTGTTCTGATAGGAAAGAATGAGAGACGATGTTAGTTTTTTGCGAGGGGTTGCTCAGTGGCTTTTGTTTGGGAGAGTTTCAGCGCTGCAGGTCGATTAATTTTCTTTTTTTTTATGTCCCGGTCGATGTTCTTGGACGAAAATGTGTTCCGGCCAGAACTTGGTTGAGCACATTTTGTCAAATATTAAATGATGATACTTTTCTATTATAATGATATCTAAATTTTGTTATGTCATCCACCTTGATGTCGGCTTTCGTTCTGGCTTGCATGTATGCCAATACGTCTGCCTCAGACGTATTCTCGAAAAGCCGGGAAACGAATATATGTTTCTCAGGTGGGATTACTTTTAGGGGCTTTGGTGTAGCAGGTTCTAATCCTGCACCGCCAGTGCACGCCGGTAGTCCGGGCACGAAATTCCCCTGCAGTGTATCGGGTGGGTTGATGTTAATGAAAATTGGCTCTGTAGGAGCCAGGAGCCTTGAAGCAGAAGATGGGTGGTCAAGATCATGGACAAGACCAGTCAAACATTTTGTTATCAAGTACAGTGGAACGTCTATTTGAGGAACAAAATCAACTTCTGGAACGAATGCATATCCATCGGGAGCAGCTGATTTAAGGTTTGAGAAAATTAGAATTCCCACATTTTCTGGCAAGTACGGAGATTGGAGCCAATTTAGTGATTTGTTCTTAAGCTCAGTAAATAATAACGAAAAGCTTTCCAAGTGTCATTATCTGAAATCTTATTTAGATGGGGAAGCACTGTCCTTAATTAAACACATTGCCGTTACTAATGATAACTACCAAGATGCGTGGGAAAAATTGGAAAATCGTTATAACAAGAAAACGCTAATCGCTCGAACATTTGTTCAAAACTTTCTATCGCTGCCAACCGCTAACAATTTGAATATCGCAGAGTTACGTAAGTTAATTGACTCTGCCGACGAATGTATTCGAGGCCTACACGCGCTGAACTGTGACAGACGCGATGTGTGGCTAATTTATATTTTGCTATCCAAACTAGGACCCGAAATCAAACAAGCTTGGGCAAACTGCAGTGTGTCGTCCAAGGAAGACGTCACCATACATGATCTATTCGCTTTTCTTTTTGCACATTGTGATACTTTGGAGTCTTGTCAAAATATACACGTAATACAACCCCCAAGACCAGCCCAGAGTAGAAGCCGCCAAGCCGCTTATCATGCCAGTGGATCAAATCAGTCTTCTCGCGACTGTATATATTGTCACGGACAGCACAGTATATACGCATGTACTGCATTCAAAGCCCTGGATGTCGCAAATCGCCGTATCTTTGCCAGGGATACTAAGCTTTGTTTTAATTGCCTAAGTCGATCTCATCAAGTCAAGAATTGTAATTCTTCGAGCACTTGCCGTCAGTGCAAGGCTAAGCATCACACGCTAGTCCACCCGGAAGAGTCTAGATCGATTCCGTTGGCTTCCGCCCATATGTCTGCGGCTGAGGTTAATATATTTCCTTCGATTGATCCTGATGTTGGTTTAAATACTGCTGCTGTCAGCCATCATACTGTGGAGAGGGCCAACAATCAAGCCCTACTGCCAACTATTCTAGCTAATGTAGTTGACACATGTGGCAACAAGACCTCGTGTAGGATATTGCTCGATACTGGATCAACAATAACCATTGTAGCTGAGTCGTTTATCCAACGGATTGGAATTCCACGTACGCATGCTCGCATCTCAGTTGTTGGATTGGGTGCTAGCCCGGCTGGAGTTAGCCGAGGTCGCGCTAGCTTCACTTTGCTTTCAAGGACTACGACTGCCTCATTGGAGGTCTCTGGCCTAATTATGAGTTCTCTGACTTCTTTGATTCCCGCTCAGCAGGTCAAATCCACCGCTTCTGTCTGGACCAAGATTCGCAACATACCGTTAGCTGACCCGACGTTTGGATCACCGGGAAAAATCGACGTTATTTTAGGCGCTGATCAACTGTGGAACATCTACACTGGACTGCCGAGAGTTTGGTATTGAATACCCCATTTCGCTACATACTAATTTTGGTTGGGTTATTACAGGCAGCTATAATGATTGTGGCGAACCACTTACGAAAGCACAAGTTCACCATGCTTACGAAGATTTGGATTCCCTAGTTCGCTCTTTCATGGACATGGAGCAGGTGCACCCGACCAAAGCCACGATTGACGCCAGTGATGGTGTGTACATTGTGCAGTACCCATTCAAGGAACCCATCATACCACTTGGCTCTACGTTGCCACAAGCTCTAAATCGCTTTGGCGCCCTCGAACGGAAATTTCGAAAGTATCCCGCACTCAAACAAGAGTATGTAAAGTTCATGGAGGACTATTTGAGAAGAGTACATATGGAACTGATACCTGCTGCTGAAGCGTTTGAGGAACCAGGACGCTGTAACTATTTGGCTCACCACGCAGTGTTTAAACCGGATAGCACCACTACCCGTTGCCGAGTTGTATTTGATGGCTCAGGAAAGGACTCCAAGGGTCATTCGCCTGACTCACGACTGCACATAGGCCCACCTATTCAAAGGGATTTAATTGGAGTATGCCTTCGCTTCCGTCAGCATCTTTATGTATTTTGCGCTGACATTGAAAAGATGTTTAGAGGCATTTTGGTGTCAGACGAACACACGCAGTATCAACGCATAGTTTGGAGAAAGGAGGAAAACGCAACGCTGGATCATTATCGACTGCTGACCGTAACCTATGGTTTAGCTTCATCGCCATTCCTCGCCGTTCGAGTTCTTAAGCAGCTCGCGAACGATTATGCCAAGGTGTATCCAAACGCTGCTGTCGTTCTTAACAGAGACGCGTACGTCGATGATATTCCCACTGGATGCGACCAAATTCAGGATCTTATTGCACTCAAAGATGAGTTAATTTCTCTTCTAAGCAAAGCTCAATTCAACCTTCGAAAGTGGAGCTCAAACTGTTACGCCCTATTGGAGTCGTTGCCCAAGGAGATTTGTGAGTATCCGCTAGAAGCTTTAGAGAAGGACAGTTCATTTTGATTTGTTAAAGTGCTCGGACTGTGTTGGGATCCAAAAGCTGACTGTATTTTCTTCAAGCTAGAAATCCCCGGAATTACAACCGCTCTTACCAAACGCATTCTGCTTTCGGAACTAGCCAAGATCTACGATCCGCTGGGCTTGCTTGCACCCACAACTGTGTATCTAAAGATTCTCTTTCAAGATAGCTGGCTGAGTTCGGTCGAGTGGAATGAGGTATTGCCTCCCCAATTATGTACACGGTGGCAACAGTTCGTATCGCAAATGCATTTATTGGAAACCTGTCGAGTACCTCGATACATATCAGCACCGCTTCAAACAATGGAACTGCACGGATTTGCAGACGCATCATCCCAGGCATATGCTGCCGTCGTCTACAGTCGCGTCGAAGTCAACAATGTATATGCTGTTAGTTTGATAATGGCAAAAACTCGCGTGGCGCCTATTAAGCCTGTCTCCATTCCGCGGCTGGAGCTAAACGCAGCCCACTTGCTCTCTAAGTTGAATTCCCTGGTCAAGCAATCATTAACTGTTCCTATTTCCAGAATCAATTGTTGGTCAGACTCTGAAATAGTACTGCATTGGCTATCATCTCCTCCCCGGACCTGGAACACTTATGTTTGCAACCGCACTGCAGAAATCTTAGAGACGTGCCCACGTAGCTGCTGGCAACATATTCGAAGTGGCGATAACCCTGCAGACTGCGCATCCCGAGGAATACTTCCAAAGGACCTCTTAGATCATCCAATCTGGTGGAAAGGACCAGCTTGGCTTTCTCAGTCACGCTCAACTTGGCCACCCGTGAAGGCTAAGTTTGTTCTGTCGACAGAAGAAGAGGCATACCTGGAGGTAAAGACCGATCCTAAGGTTAATCTACACATTTCCGACGACGGAAATTTACTAACTTGTATGATTAACAAAACATCCTCATGGTCTCGTTTGTTGAGGATACTCAGCTACTGCTTTCGTTTCGTTCATCGTCTTCGTGGGAGGAATCAACTTTGGCCGTTCCTGTCGGCGTGGGAGCTAAAATATGCCCGGTCTAGGATATTCACCCATGTTCAAAAGGAATCCTTCAAAGTGGAATACAAGCAGTTAAGCACCGGACAGCCACTAAAAAAGAACTCGAAGCTGATCCGTTACACCCCTTTCTTAGACGAGCAGAGTGTAATACGTGTTGGTGGCCGCATCGATAGTTATATGGCTAATTATGACGCAAAACATCCCATAATCCTGCCTAAGGAATCCCCAATCGCTGCTTTATTAGTTCAACATCAACATGCTATATCGCTACATACTGGTATCGAATACACTTTTCATAGTCTACGACAAAAGTATTTGATTCTAGGAGCTCGAAACATCGTACGCCAAACTGTATTTAATTGCAGAACTTGCTTCTTGCAACGGCGACATACGAGTTCTCAACTTATGGCTGACCTACCCGCGTTTCGAGTTCAACCCGCCCGCTGCTTTCTTCACACAGGATTGGATTATGCTGGACCTGTGACGATCAAAGCCTCTACAGGTCGGACACCAAGATTTGGCAAAGCTTTGTTTGCTATCTTCGTTTGTCTCTCAACAAAAGCGATACACATTGAATTGGTCAGCGATTTGACAACATCCGCCTTTATAGCCGCTTTCAAACGCTTTTGGTCTCGACGAGGGCCCATATTGGACTTATATTCGGACAACGGAACAACTTTTCATGGAGCCAAACGAGACTTAGCTGAAATGCAACGGATCGCAATTGCCCAAGCTCATAACGAAGAGATTTCGAGCTTCTTGTCAAGTTAAGAAATCAATTGGCATTTCATCCTGCCCTCAGCCCCCCATTTTGGAGGTATTTGGGAGACTGGGGTGCGATCTATAAAGCTGCATCTAAAACGAATTATAGGCAGCAGTGCATTAACATTCGAGGAATATTCGACATTGTTAATTCAGATTGAAGGACTTCTGAATACTCGACCTTTGTACGCACCCAGCGATCACAGCTTTAACCCACTAACCCCTTCTCATTTTCTAACAGGTCAGCCTCTCACTTCGGTACCAGAGCCATTGTTTCTAGATGTAAACATCAACAGACTACAGCGCTGGAGACAATTGCAGGCCAAGGTTCAAGGATTCTGGAAACGCTGGAGCCTTGAGTATCTCAGTACTCTTCAAGTTCGCACGAAATGGCAACAAGATACTCAGAACGTTGCCATTGACACCCTGGTTGTGCTGAAGGAGCCGAATCAACCGCCAAGCAAGTGGCTGTTGGGACGAGTCGTACAACTTCATCCTGGCCAGGATCAGAGGATCCGTGTGGTCACCGTTAAAACTGCCAGAGGAATCAACAATCGCCCCATTACGAAAATTGCTGTGCTTCCTTTGAACTGAACCGTCGTTCAAGGGGCCGGTATGTTGAAGAATAGGTCGGTTAAATGCTCATTATTGTATTATTGTCAAATCGCACCTAGTTAAATGCTCATTATTGTATTATTGTCAAATCGTAGCTAGATAAATGCACATCATTGTTTTGTTTTTCGTCTCAAATCTTGAAGCTCACACGGATAGACAAAATTGCAGTAAATTCGCATTGGTATTGCAGTATCACGCGTTTTTCTGCATTATCTTTTCTGCACGTTTTTTCGGCTTTTATTATAGATTTTGACTCGAATCCAACCGCTTGTAATTTGCCCGCTTAATAAATAGTTAATAATCGATCGCAACCGCTTGTAATTTGCCCCGCTTAATAAATAGTTAATAATCGATTGCAACCGCTTGTAACTTGCCCCGCTTATATACATATATAGTTTTGGACTTGCTTGCAACCGCTTGCAACCTGCACCGCTTAATATATATAGGTTTTGACTCGTTCGCAATCGTTCGCAACCGCTCGCACCTTACCCCGCTTAACAAATTGTAAACCCGCTTATAATTAAGAAATAAACTCGAATCTTAGAAAAAGGAGATACAGTCCACTTAATTCGCCAAGCGCCCCCTTCCTTCACAGCCTCTCGACCCGGATACCAGACACCGCGACTTCCCTCATCACCCCACTTAGCCAACCCGACGACCAGCAGAGACACAGCAGCGGTAGTGCAGACACCAAACGTCAGCGGCGTCAGAGCGACAGCGCAGCGACAGAACATCAAGGGCAGAATGGCACCGGCAGAACCGCGGCTGTCAGCGTCGGACTGCTGCTACCGCTCTGCCAGCGTTATGCGGTCAACAAGCCATGCAGATTATGATTGAGATTAACTTCGATTTGTACCCCCGAGGCAATCAGACGACTGTTCTAGATTATAATAAAACCATTGTAACGTATTAAAACGCTTAGTGTTTTATTTTAACGTAGCTGCGTAGAATGAAAGGTTTAAATTGTGGACGAAGGAACTGGAAACACAAGATATGAGGATGCTCATAACGTTGACTAGGTGGTATCCGGGGGAAAGCTCCCCCCTCATGTCTGATCATAACTGGCGCCCGGACAGATTCCACTTTCTTCCGAAAGTGGGAACCAAAGACCCCCCAAATATAAAAGAAAGAATGAAATAATGAGACATGACACAGTTCTTGGAATTGTCGAATTCTAGGAAGTGTTGTCTTGATTGGCGAGCATCGAGGCTGACTCCACAATTCCAGAAGTTCACCAATTCCTGGTATCCGAAGTTTTGGACAACTGTCGAGTGTGGTCTGGTTGAAGAGCGTGGGGAGCTCATGCACAGATCAGTTCGCTTAACAGAAAAAAGTTCTATAAATAAATGCAAAGGTATTACCAAAGTTCTGAAGAAAGAAAGAATAAAAAAAAATGTTAATTTTGGAAACAAAAGAAAATTAAGTATTAAAAAATTAAAGAAAAAATCAAAAATATGGCGTCGTGCGTGTGAAATTTAAAATAAAAAAAACCAACAATGAAATTTATGTTAGAGGTGACATTCTCCACGGGTGCAAAAAATTTTGAATAACTTAGTACCTGCCGCGGCGATTTGTCCACGTACCGTGTGACGCGGCATATTCGCGGGCACAAAACACTAAGTAATATAATAAAAAGAAGCAAAAGTCCACTGCGGCGATAAGTCTGCACCATTGGGTAGCTTATTCGCGAGTGTAAAAATTGCAATTTTAATTAAATAAACACAGATAACCGCTGCGGCAATTGATTTGCAAGTGGCAAAAATTATAAATCTATTTTGAAGTTAAAAAATTTTTTTTTCCAATTATAAAAAATGTGTCGTGTATGTGGCAAAGCTGCCCAGTGGATTGTGTGGCAACCGTACCTTAGTAGGCACAATGCCAAAACGGATAAATACGGACCACCGCGCCGATAAACACAATTACACAGAAATAAAAAATATAGAACCAAAAAGACGAATTTCACTAAAAATCGCACAACGCTCAAACGAAAATTTTTTTGTTTAAACAGAAAGCAAATCACATACTAATTCTAATCTAATTTCAGAATAATAATCCTGTAAGAGAGAAAACAGAAGACCTTGAAATATTGAAACACTGAAACATCAAAACCACGAAACAAAAAAAAGGAGGAAAATACTAACGTTAAGTGAAACGATTCTTTATACGCACGTCTCTTAATAAAAAAAAAAAGTAAATAAATAAAGTAGAAATTAATTTACAAAAAAAGGAGAAAACTGTTGATAGATTCCCTGCTTCGACCCAGAACAAAAAAGAAAAAACTCCTGAGCAAATTTAATCTAAAAAATGGAGGAAATGAAAGGAGTTTTGAACCGTCTTGATGCTACCATTTCGGCCTTAACCACTCAGATGGTGGGCATGAAGGAAGAGGTTAGGAAAATAGGAAATAGGGTGAACATTTTAGAAACTGACTTTGAGCAACGCAACCCGGTATCAGAGATACCGCTACCACTAACACGTCCGCGTACAGAGTACGAACTGAAGGAGTCTTTGGCCGTACCGGATTGCGTAAGGGAGCTTGTGACTTTCGAGGGAGATTCCGAGAAATACAACTCTTGGATTAATGGGGCTCAATCCATTGTTAACGACTTCGAGGTGTACGGGAGAAACCCCTATATAGGTCAGTCCTTAATCAGATTAGACAAAAAATTAGGGGCAACGCTGACATGGCACTCAATGCCTATAACGTGCGGGATGACGATTGGGCAGAGGTCAAACGGGTATTGGCATTACACTTTGCCGATAAACGAGATGTTGGTACACTTGAGTACGAACTAGCTTAAATGACCCAGGGAAGCCAAAAACTGCACGATTCCTACCTTAAGATCAATAATCATGTCTCGCTCATAATGAATAAAATTAAGGGTATGAATTATTCTACGGAGATAACCGACGCTTTTCTTGCCGGTCAAAGGGACAAAGCCCTTAATGCTTTTATAAGGGGAGTAAACGGCGACGCTTCTAAGCTACTGATAATCCGTAAGCCTGCGAACGTCCACGAGGCATACTCTATTTGCAATTACAAAAGGTAGAACCGAGGAACCCTGCACTAAGGGCGCCTTTTTTTAGACAGACCTTTAGCCAAAGTCACCGGAATTATAGACCTACCGCACCAAGGTTCCCCCATACGAATCAGTTTAACAATACCCATTTAAACCATAGGGTACAGATTAATTCGGGACACAACTTTGCTCGCAGCAGAAGCCCGCAGAGCCCCCCAAGATTCCAGGGAGCTAGAGCAATCAAGCATGAGTCAAACCATTCAGGCCAAAGTTATAGATCAAATTTTAACTCGTGTCAGGCAGAGGCCGGTGGCATCAAACGGAGCCCGAGCGCTAATTCCAATTTAAACCCCTTCCGTAAAGCGCAAAGGCTTTTCCATATCCAGTCCACTCCATCATCAGACTCCGTTCCCAATGAGTGTTATCAACAACATTCTGGTAATGAGGGGGAGGAGCTGGAACACCCTTCGCAAGGGGTGCTTAGGATATGTAGTAACTGCTAATGGTATCAAAGCAGACGAGAAAAAGGTAGAGGGTGTCACAAAAATGAAACCACCTACCAATGTAAAGGAATTAAGGAGTTTTCTCGGCATTACATCTTACTATAGGAAATTTATTAAGGAGTATGCAAAGGTCGCGAAACCATTAACTATTTTGACTCGAGGAGAGTTCGCTAGGATTAAGTCGTCACAGTCGAAAAAAAGTGCCCATTGAACTCGACGAGGCCGCGATGAAAGCCTTCAATGATTTAAAATCTATCCTTTCATCCTCAGAGGTTTTGGCATTTCCAAATTTTTCTAAACCCTTTCACTTAACCACTGACGGAAGAAAACTATGCCACCAATGAAAAAGGAATGCTCGCCATAGTGTGGGCCTTAGATAATCTTCGGTCTTATTTGTATGGTGCCGGTTCCATCAAGATTTACGCCGATCACCAGCCTTAAACATTTGCCCTAGGCAATAGAAATTTTAACGCTAAATTAAAACGTTGGAAGTCCCGTATTGAGGAATACAATTGCGAACTAATATACAAACCAGGGAAGTCGAATATAGTGGCCGATGCACTTTCAAGGGTTACAACGTACGTTAACCATCTGGGCTCTGGCACCGATAACGCCTCCGAATCAGATTCTATAGCTACAATTCATAGCGCTCTTCAAGACGCATCTAATTTAATCCCCCACGTTGAAATACCGATTAACGACTACCGAAATCAACTGATTTTTCATCCAGGCCTATCCGATTACTCATGTGAACACCCAAATGCCGGATACATGCGCCACTCAATTCCAATTAACGACTTTACCTCTTCTAAGCTTCTAGACTCACTAAAAATGTCCTTAAAACCTTCAGTAATCAATGGGATTAAAATTCCGGACGATTACCTACAACTCCTTCAAACCTGTTGCTTTCAGAGTTTTAAATTGTTTAAAATCCGCATAACACAGCGCTTAGTTCAGGATATTACGGACGAAGAGCAAATTTGCGAAGTCATCGAAAAAGAACATCGCAGCATTCAGATCCTAGAGAAGTACTATTTCCCACGGATGGCTAATATCATTCGCACGCAATTGTCAACCTGTGCCACTTGTAAATAAACCAAATAAACCACCACTACAATCAACTCCTATCCCTAATTACCCATGTGAAATACTTCATATCGACGTTTTCACATTGGAGAAAAAAGTATATCTCAGTTGCATCGACAAAATCTCTAAATTTGCTAAACTTTTCCCCTTACAATCGAAATCAGCAATCCATCTTCGCGAAACACTATTGCCTGCACTTCACGGCGCCTAGAGTGATAGTTACTGATAACGAAAGAGGCCTTCTATGCCCAACTGTCCTAAACTACCTTCGAACTTTGGAAATTGAGCTCTACCATACCCCAACTCAGAAAAGCGAAGTAAACGGTCAGGTAGAAAGATTCCATTCCACCTTCATGGAAATATATTGATGCTTAAAAGGCGAATATCCCACCTTTAAACCAAACGAGCTTATCTCAATTGTTGTAGACAGATACAATAACTCTGTCCACTCGGTTACAAATAAAAAACCCGTTGACATTTTTTTCAACCTCTAGAATAAACTACCAGTGGCTATCTAATTTTAAACAGCAAGCTCTTGAGGACATTCGAGGCCTCATTGAGCACAAACAAAACTTAACCAATAATGGGCGAAATAAAAATAGAGGCGACCCAATTTCCTATGAACAAGGTGACACCGTGTATGTCACCAATAAACAGATTAAAACCAAAGAAAAGCAGCGATTCAAGGCGGAGGAGGTTGAAGATGACCGAAAGGTCACTATCAAAACAAGGTCGGGAAAAATCTTTCATAAATCCCATCTAAGAAATTAATTTTTTTTGATCAACAGTGTAGCTTATATTTTTCTCGACAGGGAAGACTGGCAACAGAGTATCATAACTCCTCAAAACATTGAAATTTATCTATACAAAAGTGCGTACTGAACGTTTCACTGACTCATAACCTCCTTCAAACACAAACAAACAAATAAACATTAGTAATAAACAAAAAAACTCAATAATTCAATTCTTAGTTTAAGTCAAACAAAGACAAAAAACCCCTCATAACAGGGAAACAATTAATTAAAACGATACATCAAATAAAATTTTTTTTAGTAATAAGAACATACGAATAATACAAGAAAATACCAAGAACACGAACACAAACATTAGGCTTAAGACAAAGAAACCATTTTATTATAAGAATCTACATTTCATGTGCACGTAATCCCCCGCCGACGTTACAAGTGCGTCCACAATCTACGTGGCGACAACCCTCCACATTTTCAAGTATGATGCACCGGTTGTCCCCTTGCAACAAGGTACCGTCTGGAGGACCAAAGGCGTTTTTAAACTGGCTCACGTCATCAACCTAGGCCACATGCAGCAACTCATCGACCAGGTGGCAAACGAGGCTATGGTGGTAACCGACCAACGTATCAACGCACTAGTTGGCCACTATCTGCAACACGCTTCAGAAGGAATATCGCGCATGGTTGGCGCACCAACACGAAGACAACGCTCAATCGACCGGCTAGGATCAGCCTGGAAATGGGTCGCGGGATCGCCGGACAAATCGGATTGAAATGCCATCTTGAAAGAGGAGGACAGCTTGACAAGAAACAACAATCAGCAGATTCGCATCAATACTAGGTTATTCGACACAACACACGAGTCGCTCCAGAAGTTGAGCGACGTTATCGGGAGAGTCAACGCAATAGATGGGGACTTCCACGTGACGACGGCCCTTCTGCATAAAGCAATTATAATAGCGGACCAGGTCAATGAAATACTGAGGGCCTGCCATCTTGGAAAAACTGGAGTGGTCAACACGAATCTCCTGGACCACGATGAGGTCGACACAATACTGGCGGAGGTGGACCGCCTCCCTTATCAAAACGTTGTCGAGGCCGTCGAATTCTCTAAACCAACAATCCTGACAAACGGGACTGCTCTTTTGTACATCTTGGCTATGCCCAAGGTAGTGGATAGGAGGTACAGACTAATGAGGATCTACCCAAATACAACACATTGGCGATGGACCGCCTGGAAACATATGCCCTCCTCGGAAAGTGTATATCCATCGGCAACACAACGGTCTGCCGAGAAAAGGACTTGTTGAAATTGGAGGAAGACGGTTGCATACCCAGACTGTTAAAAGGAGGTCAGGCCGAATGCGACTATCTGATGATCAACCAGGAAAAGGTGGACATAATCGATGACGGCACACTCTTCCTAACCAACTTCAATGGAACGATACCCACACCAGCCAAGAAGTACAAATTGGAGGGATCGTACGTCATACAATTTGACAACGAAACAATCTCAATCGGCGACCGGAACTACAGCAGCTACTCTTCAACAAACCTTATGGCAATGGAGTTAACACCGGCCAAGCGCCCCCTTCCCTTCACCGCCTCTCGACCCGGATACTAGACACCGCGACTTCCCTCATCACCCCACTCAGCCAACCCGACGACCAGCAGAGTCACAGCAGCGGTAGTGCAAACACCAAACGTCAGCGGCGTCAGAGCGACAGCACAGCGACAGCGCAGCGACAGAACGTCAAGGGCAGAATGGCACCGGCAGAACCGCGGCTGTCAGCGTCGGACTGCTGCAACCGCTCTGCCAGCGTTATGCGGTCAACAAGCCAGGCAAATTATGATTGAGAGCTACTTCGATTTGTACCCCCGAGGCAACCAGACGACTGCTCTAGATAATAATAAAACCATTGTAACGTATTAAAACGCTTCCTGTTTTATTTTAACGTAGCTGCGTAGAATGAAAGGTTTAAATTGTTGACGAAGGAACTGGAAACTCAAGAGATGAGGATGCTCATAACGTTGAACAGGTGGTATCCGGGGGAATGCTCCCCCCCCTGTTCATGTCTGACCATAACTTTAATGTACACAAAATTGGTGGTTTTTTACCAATCGTACCTATTTTGGCTGCTATAAGTGCCCTCGGTAGTTTAGCTAGTGGAAGTGCATCCATTGCAAAAACAATAAATAACGCTAGAATTGCAAAAGGGGATATGTAGGAAAAGAAACGACATAATAGAAAAAATGAAAGTGTTCGTGTAGGAGAAGGGTTATATCTCAAACCGTATAGAACAGAACCATATATTTAGGGATATGGTATTAAGAGGCGAAAAAACTAATATGTAAGATACCCAAAAGACAACTTTCAAATATACCCATTACAATTTTTGCTCAAAAGATATCCCAATTTTTCCGAGGAGTATTTATGAGGGATTTGCAATGTGGTATAGTAAACCTAGATGATTCAAATTCAAGTGGTCGCATATAACAAAAATAAAAATGATATACATTATTTTGATAATTTCGGAAATCTACAACCACCTATAGATGATGTCAAGTATTTGGGAAAACAAATACAATACAACTACCAGTTCAACATTTTGATACATACAACTGTGGTTATTTATGTCTTTCATTTCTACTTTCCTTTGTCAATGGAGTGAGTTAATAACCCATCGTTTTGATTGGCTTATACTTAGGAGGGGGAGGGAGGGTGAAAAAAAATGTGTTGTATATACGTGTGTATGTGGTTTTAAAATCGGGAGTGCCTACTTCAAAATTCACAGTCCAAGTTTCGACCTTAAAAACAATTGCTAAACAACAAAATCAACTGCTAAACAACAAAAAAGCAACTGCTAAACAACAAAAAACAACTGATTAACAATAAAAAACACCAGATTAGCAAAAAAAAAAAACTGATTAACAACAAAAAGCAATATATAATAAAATGAACATAGAGAACAACAACTATAAGAACGAGGAGACTACAGAAGAATAATAGGAAGACACCTGTTAAACCGACAAGTTTGGTTTATGTTTTAACGACAAGAACGATGAAAAAGATGATGCCGCAGAAACAGCGTTCATACCAATTGATGTTAAAAATAATGCAAAACAATTAAAGCTTGAGACGGTAACTCAAGAATTGAATAGATGTAATAAGAAATGTATTTTGTCAAAGGCAAGGATGACTAAAAATGTAAAGTTCTCCATCTTCTAGGCGGAGTGTAAAAGGACGAAGATTGGAAAATCCCTTGTTCTGGAGTTGGAGGACTACTTTCTATACACCCCGGTAAGGTATACACATCTTCGGGACGAATTTATTTAGGAAATGGTTGATGGGAAATTTAATATTCATAAAAACAATAATAATTTATATTTAGAAGTAAGTAAAGTATGTAAAAAAAAAAAACTAAATAAAAAACCTTTATTTTAAATTAGGTTAAACAAATAGAATTTAAAATCTATATATATATTTATATATAGATACATATTCTATATATTTTTTATTAATGGAATGGATGGATGCTGTAGTTTCCAGTAAACAGTATAGATCGAGTATCTGAAGAGTGATTACATAAAGAATTTATATTTTTTTAAAATTTACTTTATCTAAATTTATTCAAGTTTCAATAATGAATGTGTTAGCTCAGTTAACAAAAGCGAGATCTGCCTTGAAGAGAAGGTTTGATGACCTAAAACATGTAAAGAATCAAAGTGTTATAGAGTTGGAGGAAACTTTTAAACCTATTACAGAACCTTTACATGAACTTGTTAACGAAAATAAAAAGCAGACATTTTTAAAAACAAATGTGGGAATCACGGTTAAGCGTGAATTATACGAAAATGAAAAGTATGAGACTGATTTGCCAGATGACCATGATCTGTGGTGACAACATCAGACAAAACGAAACTTATCTCAGTACCGATCTATGAATGATAGTGATTCGTATAATGATTTCTTTTCACAAACAAATCTTTTTGAATTAGGAAAGAGAGACGAAACATATAATGATGATGTGGACAAGGGGAGTGAGCCGGAAGCTATATCAATGCCTACAAATGAAAATGAAATGAGGGAAGATATAAATATATAAGACGAAAAAGATAATGAAAATTATGATTTTAATATCAGTTATTTGAGTCGGGAAAATATATTGGATTAGGATTGCGGACCTAAAAAGCTTTTGATAATGTATTAACATTAGGGGATAGTGAACTAAAAATTATTAATAATAAGATTCATTTGTCTAATGGAATGAGTTGAGAGCTATCTCCTGGTCTGAACTCTCTTAATTTTCATAAACACCCCCAAAATTATAATGATCATGATTTAAAAATATATAAAAATATTATGTTAGAAACATATGTTCACAGATTAGGTTATAACGTGAATAATCAAATTAAAGGTTCACGAGCATTTAAATATACTAAAGTTATTAAAAAAATTAAAAAACGATAATGAAAATCCTACAACATCCACTCCACTTAGTACGAAAATTGGTTTCGGTTATATGACTCTGGAGGAATCAAAAATAAATTATATATATTGGAATGATGCTAATGAACTAGTCAAACGGTTACAAATTTTAGTGGCGTCAAAAACAGCGGGTAACAACAATCACAATAATGAGATTTTCTCAATAGTAGAGGAACAGCGAGAGGAGGGAATTATTGTTTCATTCGAGTATATATATTAAACACAAAAAAGATTTTTATTTATAATCATCATGTCTGTTGACAAGCTTAGAGATTTTTCTAATGATAGGGATCGATCAGATCATTCAAAAAGAGGTGTTAAATTAATTGAAAATTTTTTAATTGATACTGATGGGAATCTAAATGCTCAAAATAAAAGAGTCAAAAAGGCTATTAAACCCTTAGATGATAATGACTTGACCACAAAACAATATACAGAGTAGTGTGTCAGAAAGTTGGGGGAAGACCTAAGAAAATTTGTAAGTTAAAGTATTAATCGTCGACTTACAAAAATTTCGAATCATGAAAGTAAAATAGAGATCTATAACAAGGGAGCAGATAGTACTGATCAAATATTTGAAAAAGTTCTTGAAAAGCTAAAAATTGAGGACTATATTTTTAAGTGTGTAACAAAACCGACAGCGATACCAAAAAAGACAACAATTGAAATGGAAGGTGTAGCCTATATACCTATTCGAAGAATATGATTAAACGAGCAATTGTAAATGAGTTGCATGGACCGTCTCGTAAACATTTTCAACGAAGACGAGTCATTACGAAGGAAATAAACGACCTGTGGCAAGTAGATTTGGTCGAAATAAGTGGTTATTCAACATGTAACTGGGGTTATCGATACCTATTAAATATAATTGCTACGTTTTCTAAATATGCTTGGGGTGAAGCATTACAATCAAAAAATGCCAATGGTGTTTTCCAAGCAATGGAGAAAATCTTAAAATCAGGTCATGGAACACCAAAAAATTTACAAACAGATGATGGAAAAGAGTTTTTTAATACAAAATTAAAAAAATTAATGAAACGTGTGATATAAATCATTATTCGACGTTCAGCACTCTTAAGGCATCAATTGTCGAGCATTTTAACAGAACACTCAAAGAGTCAATGTGGCGTAAGTTTAGTTTCAATGGGAAATATAAGTGGATAGATATTTACAAAAATTTGATATTTGATTACAATAATAGGGTACATAGAATCATAAAAATGAGCCCAATCAATCTCAAGACAACTAATGAAAAACAAATATTACAAGACTCATATTTTTTTTTTTTTTTTTTTTTTTTTAGAATAATAAGTAATAAGGGATTGTGAACTAATACTTTATTGGTTGTTATAAAAGTAAAAAAAGATGAATCATCTTAAATGACACATATTATTTTCAGAATACTTAAGATTGTGAACAAATATTTTCTTGGTTGTTATTAAAGTAAAAAAAAAGGTGTATCTTTATCAATGACACATATTATATTCAGAATACTTGAATACCAAAAATGAACTAAAATTCCTTCATCAAAAACTTTTTTTTCAAACACATAAATGCATGTTATTGTCATAGAAGCAAAGACTAAAACCAAAACTATGGATATGGCTAATTCTAATAAGAATAAAAAGTTAATTCTTTTAAAAAAAAGGTAAATAAAGAACATTTGAAACATTTTCTCAAACTTTAAACACTAACGTACATATTTCGTGTGTAGCAGATGTTAATATCTAATCAACAGTTCTATACATTTAATCCATATCTAAACAATGCTGAGAATCCAGGATGGCGGTTGCCTTGTTATAATGGGACTTTGTTTTAAAATGGCACTTTAAAGTATACCTTTCAGCGAAGTTAATATTGCATATATCACAGCAATAAGGTCTTTTGCCGGTATGCAAAAACTTGTGTTTGTTTAAGGAGGTTTTGGTATTGAATCGTTTGAAGCATTCATCACATTGGTATTTCCAGTCTCTGATGTGTCGTCTCCGTTCATGTAAATATTTTGCTGTGCTGGTAAAAAACGTATTCGGGCAGAATTTGCACTTAAACGGCTGCTCTCCCAGGTGGCGAACCCGTACATGTAATTTTAACAGCAATTTCGAGACAAAACGCCTATCGCAGAATATGCAGGCGAAATCTTTTTTACCTGTGTGACGCACCAAATGTATTCTTAGGTTGTAAGTGCTCTTAAAGGACTTTCCACACTCTTTACAATCTAGAGATTGAGTTTTACGGGCCCTTTTCTTGGCTGGATATATATTTTCAACCGCTTCGGCTTCCAGTTTCTGTTTAACGGTCACCTCCGTTTTATGTGGAAAAGGAACAGCTTTCGGTGGCAAATTTTCTGTCGCAACCGAAGAAGTCTCGGCTAAAGGTGTTTTACGTTCTTTTTTAAATCCTTTCAAATCTGACTTACCATTTTTCTGACTTACCATATAATCACATAAACATATATGTTGAGAGTAAACTACGAAATGGCGATCAAGTTCGTAGCAGCAAGTATAAACATGTTTTTGAAAAAATATACAAAAGATATCTTTAAAATTAGAAAAGTCAGCAATACATTCCCCAAAACATACTTTTTTGACGATAATAAAGGTATTCCGATTCAGGGTGGGTTTTATAAAGAAGAACTCAAAAAGGCTGAATTCCCAAACACATTTCTAGTTGAGAAAATTTTAAAGCGAAGAGTTGGTAAAGTTTTGGCTTGGCTTTTTATAGTATAAATACCAAATTAAAAGACAATGTAATATTTAACTTTAATTTTGGTTTTATTTCTTTTTTCTTTTTATAATATATAATAAAATTTAAATATATTTACATACGTATAAATGTACAATTTTATGATGTGTATATTAACAATTTTAATAAAATATTATATATTTTGTACAATTTATTTTTATTTTACTTATATTTATCATAATCTTGATCAAAATTAAACATTCTTAATTCAATTGACTTATAAAATAATTCTTGTTCTATGTTTACTTGATTATCTCTAATTTCATTTAATGTATTGGCATCTGTATTTCTCTCAGTTCTAAGAAACTGATACTATCCACAATGTCCTTTTTCATTAACCTTTTATGTTTTATTGATAGAGTACCGTGATCATCGTGATTTAACATTGCAAACTCTATTTCATTATGTTTACGCTTTCTTTTACTATCATTAGCATAAGCACATTCTTATATACCCTATTTGTTGATATTTTGTGTGCCCTTGATCTAATTATTGTCCTACTACCATATAGTTTAGTTCCAGTGAGTAATACATTTTTATAATGATCCACAGTTAAATTTCTGGAACTAAGAGTTTTCAACTTCATCTATTTTATGACTATAAACTTTGGAGCATAGACCTATAAATTCACTCATTGGTTTTCGATTCAACTCATCTTTCAAATATCCTAACCCCTTTTTAATAACTTTTTTAAAATTATATAAATCGATTCTTCTATCTGAATAATCGGATGTATCAAATTTTGATTCAATATCACCATGAATATCCTTATAAAAATCCTCAATTTTTATAGTATAGATAAATGAGTCTGTATCCATGTAATTTAAAACCAAATTTTCGTTAAATTTGGGTTTCATATATTGGTAATGAAAATCATACATTTTCCATTTTTATAAGTCCAACACAGCAAAACCCAAATACATTGGCTTATCAAATATCACAGAAAGTTCTTTCATTTGGATATCATAAAACTCGTCATTTGTTTTAATTGCATAATGAAAATTAAATTTTGAAACTAAATTTTTTTTTTGACTGAATTTATGAACATCTGTAGACTCCCATGTAGGAACCAATTTAACCGCTACACTTTTTTCCATAGTTTTCCCATTGATCGAGTTGTTCATAAATTCATTGTTCATTGTTATAATTTATTATTAGCTTTCTGTCTGTGTAAAGTATTTAAGTCAATGTAAGTCTTTAGCCAAAGTTTTCGTAAAAAGCTAACCCCTTTATTAATCTTTTTTAATATTAACCCATTTTGTATGCATTGCTGCAAATTTATATAATGGATTACATAATTTTTTTGTTCCCGAGGTTAGCTATTAATTTTTTAACTTTATCCTTTTAGATGCCAAAATATTTAACGGACAAAACGGAAGATCATTATGTGTATCATGAAGGCGATAGTGGTAAATTAGGTCTACTTCCAAAAAATATCCATACTCACTAATAATATATATTTTATGTATATCATATTTTTTTAAACCATTAGGAGACCATTCAAACCCTTTATATGGAAGAGGTTGTGACATCCCCAACCATATAAATTGTTTGCAACCAAATACATTAAAAACGATGATTCCTTTGTTGGATCATAATCTGTTAAGTATTTGTTATTTGCCTTTATTTCCTCTGTATATCTATGGCAACATTGTACTAAGCTCCTTGAATGCTATTTTGAATAAATCTATACATATCGATACCTACTAATAACTCTAGTTGAATATTTGTGGTTTTTAACATGGCTGCCCAAGATAGAATGAATAATTTTATAAATTTATTTTTCTAAAATTTTCAAATATAATATATCATTCAATAGGAAAACATCAGTTTTTAAATACAACTCTAGATAACCCTTTAGACTTGAACAAGAAAATTGTGACCAGACATTATGTGAGTGATCATAATCATCTTGAGAGCATTCCTTTTCAGTCAAGTTACTATAGAATGCTGCTATTGATGGTAAAGAAGTTTCCTCATGTCGACTAGCTGAATCTAAATATTCATAAGGAAAGATACCCTTTCTACGCATTTGCCTTGTTAATAATCTATAAAAACAATTAATTTTATTTAGTATGTTTTTTTTATAAAAAAATATATAT
The DNA here is from genome assembly GCF_018153835.1 of Drosophila eugracilis. Lineage (NCBI taxonomy): Eukaryota > Metazoa > Arthropoda > Insecta > Diptera > Drosophilidae > Drosophila > Drosophila eugracilis. The sequence goes on from NW_024573549.1 coordinate 177,867, forward strand.
AAACATATATATATAGAAGTTAACACCGGCCAAGCGCCCCCTTCCCTTCAACCCTCTCGGCTTTCGGGGCTACAATAATGCAGCCGCCGAGATATACAACGACAGCTACGCGGCGACAGCGATGGAGAGACCAAACGGGAGAGCGACAGAACGACGGCGGCATTCTGCCGGAGGCAATTCCCTTGCCGACGGGCAGTTTCGCCGGCGCCCTGCCAGGGGTATGCGGCGAGGCACTGAGGATCGTGCCCCTGACTCGGGAAGACGGCTTTGGATCTTAGCGAATAAAACCTCTATAACGTATTGACGCGATCGCTGTTTTATTTGTAACGTAACTCGTAAATAGAAGGGCCTAGGTCAAGGCGGGAAGAGACGAGTCAACTAAGAACCAGGAACCAAAGGAACAAGGATGGCAACTACTTTAACTAAGTACATAGGTGATATTTGGGAGAATAGTCCCTCTGGCCATGTCCGGCCATAACTTATATATGATGATATGTTACATACCTTGAAATATATTAATGAACATATAATGTCCATTTCCTCCATCTCCAAAAACAGTATGTTAACGTCGGCCCAAATATTGGATTTATATCTTCATCATACCCAAAGATGTTTATACTCATGTATAGATTATTCTTTTCACACATTTTATTTTCATAGGGAAATTTAGATTGGTGAAATCCAATATTAACTGTTCAAATATATTTTTTCATTGGACATATCAACGTTATAGGAACTATATCTTTGGGTGTTTTCAACATTTATTAAAGCCGATATCAAGGCCCATTTGAAACAGTATGCATCGTTTTCATTACATACATTAATAATAGCTTTCTGCCAAGAATTTTGGTAGCGGGATAGATGATGAACCTGGTAAATGTGTATATAATAAATAACTCGAAATTTACTTTTACCGATATATAACTCTCTGATAATGTTCTGAGATGTATTAGCAAAAATGATCCTGATTTCCTCATAAAGATTTCAAGTAATTGAATGCGTGATCCATCTTTTACATACATGTAATGGAGAACCCTTCCTTTAAATCCTTCCGAAATTTGATTGATACGTACATTGATAGGTTGAATTGCATTCTTCTTATACATCTCCGTGCAGACATGGTTTACCCACTTGTTTTTGATAACAAACAATTGACACGAATGAAAAAACTCGAATTGATTATTCATTTTTTGTTTTTTGTTTTTTCTTTTTTATTTTTTTCATGAGCTCGAACCGTCGCCGTATGCAGACGTGTATTTTATTGTGCTCCGGGAAAAAAAAGTATTCAATAATATCCTAAAAAGTGCAGTGACTGGTTTCGTAAACCAATAACAACACGAAAAGATGCTTTCAGCGATGAAATCGCTAATGTTTATATTGATTAATTAATGAATTAATATAAAACAAAATTCTAACAAACTCAACCTCGATTGCAATAAGATTAAACGACTTTCGCACACAACGTCAACGTGAGCAAGACGAGAGACGGCTTTCAGTACAAAGAAACAACGCTTACTTCTCTTTCGAGGCAACCGAAAGTAATGCAAGCTCTTCCCAAACACGGGAATTAATCAATTAATCAATTACCCCAAACTTGACCGAATTCTTAAACGTAGAAAGCGAGAGAGCGCGTTCTTGCTCCCCCTCGCTACCATCGATGTCTCTGCAGCCAAAGAGCGCAGCAACTAACACCGCAATTTCTTTGACACCGTCAACCGTAACAATAACAACAACCGCAACTGTAACGACAGCGCGTTTAACGACGTTATCAACGTCTGGCAGCGCAAACAATAATATTTCTGCCGCTGCGCTGCCCGAAAAAGAGAACAACAACAAAGAAAATATTAAGCCGGCTGTGCAGACTGGTATGGATCGCTACATCCAAATCAAAAGGAAGCTAAGCCCCCTAAACTCTCAACGAAAAATAACCCGTGGCAATGCTAACATAGCTGCAATAGAAACGCCCTCTAACTCAAACCGTTTTAAAATCTTGGCAGACTATGAGGATGATGCCGAATCTACTGAAGTCGAAAAAAGGAAGACTAAGCCCCCGCCAATTTACATACGAGAAAAAAGTTCCGACGTTCTTGTCAACAAAATTATAGAGCTTATTGGCAAAGACAATTTTCACATAATACCAATCATAAAGGGCAACATCCAGGAAACAAAAGTTCAAACGAAGTCTGAAGATAATTACAGAGTATTATCGACATATCTCACCGACAAAACAAAGAACTTTTACACGTATCAGCTAAAAAGCAGCAAGTGCCTGCAAGTCGTACTTAAGGGCATAGAGTCCGAAGTATCGCCTGCAGAGATTACAAAGGCGCTACAAGAGAAGGGATTTAGCGCTAAGACAGTCTTCAAAATCCTTAACAGGGATAGAAAGCCGCAGCCACTCTTTAAGGTTGAGCTCGAACCAGGAATTAAAGAAATACGAAGTGCACCCTATATACAATCTTCAGTTCCTGCTGCACCGCAGAATTACGGTTGAGGGGCCGCACAAACGCAATGACCCGTTACAATGTGCGAACTGTCTTACTGTAAACTGCGCCCGGTGTGTGTAGTTTGTGGTGAGCTTCATGACTCCGCACACTGCCCAGCGAGCAAAGATTACCACAACTCAAAAAAGTGCGGCAACTGCGGTGTAAATCACACTGCTAACTATAGAGGTTGCCAAGTTTATAAGGAGCTGAAAAGTCGAATCCACCAGAAGGGAATTACTGCCTGCACCCAAAATAAACAGTTGATAGCCTCCAGGTCAAACCCTGAAGCCTTCTTCTCGACTGCAGCCAGATCCTCACTAGGACCTATTAACTCTGCCAAAAATGTTACATTCGCAAGTGCTTTAAAATCAGGACTGTTTACCCCAGCCTCAAAAAGCTCATTGCCGCAATCAGAATACCAAGAACCGAACACGGCTCAGCAGCATCAACCGCCAGAGCAGCCAAAAAGTAACTTTGAAGCTATGAGATGCAGTCTACAACAAAGCCTTACGGAGTTTACATCGTTTATGCGTACAACAATGGAAGACCTGATGCGAAGCCAAAATCTATTAATAAAAATGCTGGTTTCACAACAATCCAAATAATGACTTCCCTACGAATATCTACGTGGAACGCTAACGGCGTTTCGCAGCATAAACTCGAGTTAGCGCAATTCCTACTAGATAATCTGCTGCTTTCAGAAACACATCGTACAAAGAGATACAATTTCCAACTACGAGGATATTCATTCTATGGAACAAACCATACAGATGGTAAAGCACACGGCAGGACTGGAATTTTAATCAGAATCCGTATTAAGCGCAATGATCATACAAAATTTGCTAAAAACTACCTACAGGCCACATTCGTAAATATACACTTGAATACTGGCAAGCAGTTAACTCTAGCCGCCGTATACTGCCCCCATGCTTCACCATAGCCGAAGATGAGTTTATGCAGTTTCATAGCAACAGGAGACTACAATGCCAAGCACACACACTGGGGATCTCGTCTCGTGACTCCGAAAGGAAAGCAGCTCTATAATGCAATTATCAAAGCCAAGAAAAAGCTCGACTATGTTTCTTCTGGCACACCAACATACTGTCCGGCAGACCCAAAGAAACTTCACGATTTAATAGACTTTGCGATTACCAAAAACATTCCTAAAAATATTATAAGCGCCGAATGCCTTTCGGATCTTTCATCTGATCACTCGCCTGTCCTTTTTACTCTACTCCGACGTCCAGGAACATGGGATCAGCCATTAAAACTGACCTCACATAAAACCAATTGGGTTAAGTACAGGAAGTATATTAGCTCCCACATAGAGCTTAGTCCTCACCTCAGCGATGAAGCCAACGTAGACAGTTTTGTTAATTCACTGGAATCTGTACTCGTCTCTGCAGCTCGAGTTCAAGCGGCGGAGTATGTACTATAGTACTATAAACACACAAAGCAATCAAAAAAAGTCAAATCTACAAATCGAACAGCTCGTCCTCGAAAAGTGACGCTTACGTCGAGCATGGCAAAACATGTCTCACGTCAACTTGCTCAGTTGCAGCAAGAAGAAACATATGTCCACCGCCGCTACATTGAGCAATTGTCAAGTAATAGTACAAAACACTCACTATGGAGAGATCACCCAACTCTGAGCTCACCGAAAGAAACCGTGATGCCTATTAGAAATTCCACGGGCGGCTGGGCGCGCAGTGACGCAGGCAGCACGCTTGCCAACCACCTTTAAAATGTCTTCCAACCATATCCTGCCACTAATGGGTTTACTTTGCCGACTCTATCATATGAGCCCCAGCCTCAACATGAGCCAATTGAGTTTCGCCCAAACGAAATCGTAAACATCATCAAAAGACAACTGAAACCAAAATAATACCCGGGCTGCGACCTCATAACTCCCAAAATGATCATTGAGCTCCTATACTGCGCCGTTTGCACTCTCACCCAACTCTTTAATGCCATCGCAAAACTTGGCCACTTTTCAGTGAGATGGAAAAAGTCAATTATAATAATGATAGCAAAGCCGGGGAAAGACCACACTATCCCCACGTCACATAGACCCATAAGCCTACTCTCTTTCCTATCTAAACTCTTTGAGAATCCAGGAAGGAATCCCGTCACACCAATTTGGGTTTCATGAAAAGCATGGAACAATTGAGTAGGTCAACCGGATAACATCAGAAATTCAAAACGCTTTCGAAAAACGAGAATACTGTACTGCCATATTTTTAGATGTCTCTCAAGCATTTGATAGAGTCTGGCTAGAAGGTCTAATGTACAAGATCAAGACAATGCTCCCCTACAGCACCCACAAGATTTTAGAGTCTTACCTTCACGCCAGAAAATTTGTTGTGAGGTGCAACACTGCTATATCTGATGATTACACTGTTGGAGCTGGAGTTCCTCAAGGTAGCGTGCTAGGGCCAACACTATATGTCCTCTACACAGCAGACATCCCGACAAGCACACGTCTAACAACATCTACGTTTGCCGATGACACAGCTAATCTTAGCCGTTCTAAATGCCCGATTCAAGCAACTGCGCAGCTATCTCGTCATATGGTCGATGTTGAAAAATGGCTATCAGATTGACGAATTAAAGTGAACGAACTAAAATGCAAACACGTTACATTCACTCTGAACATGCAAAACTGCCCAACGATTACGTTAAACAACACTTTACTCCCACAAGCAAACGAAGTAACCTACCCAGGAGTACATCTCAACAGAAGACTCACATGGCGCCGGCACATTGAAGCCAAAAGAAAACACTTAAAGTTAAAAGCCAGCAGCCTTCATTGGCTTATCAACGCCCGGTCACCTCTTAGCCTTGAAAATAAAATCATGCTGTACAATTCGGTACTAAAACCTAAGTTAAACAACTCTCTACTCCCACAAGCACACGAAGTAACTACCTAGGAGTACATCTCGACAGAAGACTCACATGGCGCCGGTACATTGAAGCCAAAAGAACACACCTAAAGCCAAGAGCCAGCAGCCTTCATTGGCTTATCAACGCCCGGTCACCTCTTAGCCTTGAATATAAAATCATGCTGTACAACTTGGTACTAAAACCTATATGGATGTGCGGCTCCCAGTTATGATGGAACGCCAGCAATAGCAACATTAACATTGTTCAGAGAGTTCAGTCGAAGATCCTGAGAACAATCACCGGGGCACCGTGGTACGTTCGCAACGAAAACATACACCGCGACTTAAACATTCTACCAGTCAAAGAAGTGATCGCAGAACAACAGGTAAAGTACTTCACCAAGCTATCGGTGCACCCTAACCACCTGCCGAGAGGTCTAACAAGGATGAGCAACCAATCACGCCTTCGTCGCAATGACCTACCCACCTGAGGGACGCGTATCCAAAATGCAGTCTTAGTATAATGTTAGTTAAATTTTAATGTTAAGATTCGTCAACTTATTGTTAGTCTCAAAATTAAGAGTAAATTCAATAAATAAAAGCAAAGCTATAAAAAAAAAATTTTTTATGATCCTTGATAAATATATAATATATATATATATAAATATATATATATTTATTTATTTAATACTAGACTTTTACTTGATTGTTTCTTTTCAAGTTTTCAAGCTAACAGCAATGTTGCACCGAGAATAACTTGGAAAGAACTAATTAAATTCTCCGATTTTTTTCAAAAATTTTAGAAGTCTGGGAGTTACAATTCTAGGTTTCAGAAGATAGCAGCTCAGATTGATCCCTAGATAGATTGAGATGGTTCGAAACCAAATAGAATCTCAGTTTTAAGAAAAAGTCCTTTGGTTAGAATAGATCAGAAATAGTTTTCTTCAAGATACAGATTGTTCAAGAAAAAGGAAACCAATAGAGTGTGAGTTTAAAAATAGATGACTTTTAGTTAGAAGAGAGCAGAAATAGTTTTTCTTCAAGATAAAGATTGTTTGAGAAAAAGTAACCAATAGAAGACGAGTTTAAAAATGGACTTGGAATAAATTGAAGTTAATGACTTTTCATTTGCAGGATTTAAGATAGTACAAGTCAGGGTAGAAAAGATGAAGAAAACTAGAAATTTTTTTAGAATAAATTCGGTAAGCAGGTGGTAAAGAGCATCATTTTTTTTAAACTTAAAGTTTTGGATGTACATTATGTCGGATCAAATTAAATTGTTTCTCAAACAGTTTAATGGAGTTCTACTAAATTCTCACTATCTGCGACTTCTCTTTATAAATACAAAACTACTTGAGTGTGAAGAAGTTAAAATGATAACTTCTATCCATGGTGTACACCGAAAAACATGTATCTGGAGTAAGGATTCAGCTACGGAAGTAATCGACACTTGTGGATGTCATAAAAAATTTTGAGTACGAAAGGGAGGCAGCAAACATTATGAATATATATTATAAAAAAGAATGAGAAGAAAATAATAAATAAAAAAATAGTATTTTAGGCTATTTAACTTTGTTTCAGATAATTAAATAATGATTTCATTATATAATGAAAACAAAATCACTAAAATAATGAAAATAATTAAATAAACACATTTGTTGATAAAGTAAATATTTGTTTTATTTATTTCAATTAATATGAGTGTGAAAAATAAAATATTTTTATATTTTAATTGTTTAGTCATTTCATTTCATTGCATCTCCTACTGTTTAGATATATTCAATAACAACTTAAATAATTGCTCATATAGTTGCATACATTTTTATAAATACGCTTAAGCTTAAGCTTACTTTGTTTACTCTTGAATTACTACTCTTAAGGAACATATGTACATATGTAAATTTACTTGTTTACTCTTGAATTGCTACTCTTAAGGTACATATGTATGTACAAACTGCGCTCTTTAATTGTTACGCTCACTTTGTCACACATACTGGAATTTGCATGCTTACACATACACGCGCAATTATGCGAGCGCATTAGTTCTAAAGCCAAATGAATTGGAAATAAAAGATCACTTAAGAAGAACAACTGAACCATAGCGCATCAACTTTATTGTCTGTCCCGTCCGTCTAAGCGAGTTGGCCTACCGTTAGAATTCAACTTGGACCTTTAGTTGCTTGTGGCACAGGACCACTTTAGAAGGACGTTCCCGTTTTGGACATCCATTAATTTTAATAATTTTTATTTTATTTTATTTGTATACAATTTTTATTCAAATATCTAAGCTATTGGCAATATTAATTAAAAACTCATCGTCTTCATCTTTCAGTAATTTTAGATACTTATTTTCTAAGTCATCAAATTTTATATAATCAAAGAGGTAGTCGTCGTCTGGAAAATCAATTTCTTCTGGGTCATCCAAATCAATTGTTTGAGCACACTGAAAGTGCTCATACAAAAACTCATTTTCAAATACATCCATCGTTTCATCTCCAAATGGGAAATCTTCCCATTTGAGTGATTCCAACTCTTGTGGAATCGTTTGAGTAGATGTTAAGAAGGGTGCGAATACTTCTCTAAGAATCCTGTCTATTGTGTCCTCTTCGTCAAAGCCATTATACAGTTTGGCTCCGATCCTTTGATGACCACCACATCGGAGTCTTGGTCACCGATTTCGATGTCCGTCAACAATTCCAAAGCCTGAATCGAATCGACGAATTCCACAGATATTAAGCTCATAGTGATTTTGGTGCTCCTGACGAACTGATGCTGAACAATTTGACTGCTCTCCTTTTTATACTTAAAGGGCATACAGATATGTTATACTCCTAGACCGGACAACAATCCAATTCAGTTTTGCAACTATATTGAAAGTCGAATATCCCAAACACTTTGAAATATGAATAGAAATATTTTAGGAACATGTTCTCAGAAACAATTACTGCAACGGTACATTCCTTGTATCCCTTTTCTTCTTCAGCTAATTGAGTTGGTACATGTTTTCCCAATATGTGTACGCATATGAATTGACATTTTTATTACAGTGAGATACGAGGTGTGTTCAAAAAGTAAGGTGACTTTTCAAATTTCGCGGGCAACATATTTTCGATTATCGTTTTTTTTGTTTTGTTATATTGGTACGCTCTTCCCTAACATCTGTACCAAGTTTCAATGGAACATCCTCTTTTGTTTGGTTGTGAGAGGCGTAAAGTTACAAGTTGTTTTGCGAGCTCGGCGATTTTTGCTATCGAAAAATATGGATCAAAGGATTTGCATCAAATTTTGTGTAAAAATAAAATTAAGTGCTCTGAAACACTTGAAATGTTGACAGTGGCATACGGTGAAACTGTTCTGAGTAAAAAAAATGTACAAGTGGTACAAACTCTTCCAAGATGGCCGGGAAGATGCCAATGACCAGCCTCGCTCTGGACGCCCAAGCACGTCAACAACTGATGAAAACGTTCAAGCAGTGACGAAAATTGTTTTGGAAAATCGTCGAATCACTATCAGAGAAGTTGCTGAAGATGTCGGTATATCGCTTGGCTCGTGCCATGAAATTTTTTCAAACGTTTTGGGTATGAGTCGTGTGTCAGCGAAGTTTGTTCCGAAATTGCTGAATTTTGAGCAAAAGAACCGTCGCATGAGCATCGCTCAAGAGCTGTTGAATGACGTCAACGACGACCCAGATTTACTCAAAAGGGTCATAACTGGTGACGAATCATGGGTATATGGTTATGATATCGAAACCAAAGCCCAATCGTCCCAATGGAAGAGCCCAGACGAGCCAAGACCGAAAAAAGCAAAAAATCGCCGAGCTCGCAAAACAACTTGTAACTTTACGCCTCTCACAACCAAACAAAAGAGGATGTTCCATTGAAACTTGGTACAGATGTTAGGGAAGAGTGTACCAATATAACAAAACAAAAAAAACGATAATCGAAAATATGTTGCCCGCGAAATTTGAAAAGTCACCTTACTTTTTGAACACACCTCGTATGTGAGCGTTAAGAAACGAAGACTGGAATGCAAACTATTTAGTCTGTGTCCCTTTGTTTTGAAGTACTGAAATCTAAAAAATTTGAAATTTGAATAAACAACTTGAAACATTGACTTATACTTTATGCACTTGTCAATTTTATTATGGTGCGTTCATGAACGTATATCGGTTATCCATATCGTGATAAGTATCCGACCCTCTTCACGCACATTTGGGGTTCCTACTCAACACTCACACGAAGCAGAGGCTTACATATATAGAAATTGACAGTGTGTTTTGAGGAAATTCAACCCCTTAAGACGTTCCCAATCCTCCAATTAGGGTCAGGAATACATTTCAATATTCTCAAATAACGGATAGGGGGTCGGAAAACTAATCATGACACAATCGTCACATTTTATTACTTTTTTGAACACGTGCACTGATTTTAAAAACTATAATTTATGGGTTTATGATTTCTGTGCCAGAATCCATACTGTCTAAAAGGACCTGCGGGGTGGTGAGGGGAAATCCTAATCACAGGAGACGACGGATAATGGGTCTCGGGGTGGGGGAAACCATGTTTTAATCACTAATGTGACAGGTTAATAGCCCATAAATTTGTGCCAGAACCAGCAAAAGCACACACACTGCTCTTCTACGGCGAAACCTTGAACGTGCGAATCAAAGCCATCGATTAGCCAAAACCTTTCTTATGCACCTTGCTGCTCCGAAGAACGTGAAATTTTGCCATTTGAAAGTAAATCAAAAAACTTTTGTGTGCTGATGAGTAGGTGAATCCGGTGAGGCATGTAGAAACCTGGATCTCCAAGGTCAATCTCTGAGGGTGTGTTCCAATGTGAAATGTCAACGAATCGCGCTGGCTGATTAAGCGATATTGTCTTGGCTACAGCGAATTTTAAATGCCATTCATTTACAGATAGTCGTGATCGAATGGTTGTTGAGACAGAGAATCTCATCTGCGTTCTGACATCGCCTATGCCAGAAATGTCATACTTCTGTTTATCGCATCTGAGCTCAAGGAGCTTAGCCAACTCTTCAGAGATGAAATTTATTTCAGAGCCTGGGTCAAGCAAAGCCCTGGCTGGCTGAAATATTTCGAACTTATCCCTAGTCAATACTACTGCCGTAGGTGTTTAAGCACGCCTCGAATGACGCGAAAGCATGGAAACAACATGTTTTGGTTCCCGCTGCTGATGAGATGTGTGGGAAACAATTTGTGTTGGTTGCTCTGGATGAGCAGTTCTATGCAGAATAATATAATGTAAGCCTTGACAAACGCGGCACCGAGACCTATTTGGACATCGGCTCGCCAAATGGCCGGTGCGAAAACAATTTATCCTGCCAGTCTAGTAAACGAAATGAAGAGTACTGAGGGAGAGAGTGATCAGTAGCAGAACATTTTTTACAACCACCCTGTGCCGTAACAAACGCTCTCCTATTCTGCGTGGGCCTTTCCTTTGGCTTCTCATCTGTTGATCGTTAGACGTTGCTATCCAAATATTGACAGCTAATCCTCTAAATCTTGCCGGTCGTCGTCAGCCGCATCCAGGCGTTCGATCTGTGTTTTAATTTGAAGAATTTTTTTAAAATACGATTCCAAAATTTGTGACTGGCATTCAAGGGCATCAAGGTTGCTCTGCGGTTCGATACGAGCTTTGAGATTAACAATATTTCGCTGAACTGTATTCCTTTGTTGTCTTAAAGACACGAGTTAAGTATCAGTCAGTTATTAGAGCAAATATTGAGTGAAGCAGTACCTTATCCGAATATGTTGGCATTGCCCTTTGGTTCAGATGGAAAAAAAACAAAACACTCCGATGCCTAAGAGAGTAACTCAATTTTTGTCTTATTTATTTGCAGACCAGCTGCAGAAGTATGTCAATATATGGGCAATGCCATTTGGCTAAGAGTAGAATGACAAAACCGCGATTGCATTTGCGAGTCTAGCTAACAGTTTTTCGTCCTCTTTGTGCCGCTGTTCCTTCGCTTGCGAAGCTTTACTTGCGACGGTTATGATGCGCATACCCTATATGCAGGTATCCAAGACCACCCAGTGGCGATGATTCCGGTGATCCAACGATGCTTCCGGAGAGCCAACGATGATGCCAAACGCACTGACAATAGTCCGATGAGCTGTACTGCGTGCCGAAAATACACCAAGTATTCTGGCGTTGCTGGAATCTATTTCTCCGCCGAATGCAGAGGGGATGATCCTAAGTGTGAATAGAATTTATGGTGGGACTTGACGAATGCAGAGTCCTGTCACGGTCGCCAAAATGTGCGGACTCTGCCCAACTGCAGAGTAATTAGAATAAACGTCCGAGTTGTTCCGATTTCTAATATGCACTGATTTTTAATGTTCGATTTCGAGATTACAAAAGAGAGATATGTACATGTGTGAGCTGCATGTATAAGAGTGCGTAAGGTGAATTCAAAATAAAAACATATGATTGCCGTGTGGGGTAGTTAAGTAGAACAAGTTGGCAAGAATTCAAATTATTAGGCAAATTAAACAAAGTTATTTATAAAAACAATAATAATTAAATGAAATTAGTATTAACTTATGATGTCACTGAACAGAAGCCATGAACGGAACTCACAGTAAATGGGGAGTCGACAAGCATTACGTTCATTAGCTCCTTCGTGGACTTTACGTAATTCTTTGCCGGCCCGGTGTCTATAAGAATTCTCATAGTTTTTACCGCCAGCCTTCTTTCAACGATGGGCAAGCAAGACCTTCCTCTAAAAAATTGACAATATCATCGCAGTCCTGTGAGTCGCTATCATCCTCGATTGCGTCAGATTGTCAGAGCGGCTATAGCCTAGTTTTCGTAATTAGGATTAACTTCCGCGCAGGCGGCTTGCTCGATGTGACATCCTCTGTGAAGAGTTTGGCCTTTTCGTTGTCTGCGGAGTCAGGAAATGTGAATTGTATCGCTGCCTGAAATTTGTTTGTTGCCTTAAGCCATACGATCTGCGTCCATTGGCACCGGAGCTTGATTCGGCTTGTCCTGATATACCCAATCTTCCCACAAATCGTTACTTTGATTCCTGCCAGACTTCCTAAAAAAATGTGGATTTTTATCTGAGCCGCGATCGGCATCGAAACTTTTCCATTGTTTCTCAGACGCTCGGCGCTGGCCGGAAATCTGTACTTTGATTTCTCGACCGCCCTTGCATACGTGGCCGCGCACATGCTCAGCTCAATACGTGTCTTTGCCTCTCTACCTAATGCTAGTGCTGCTGGCAGGTCTCTGGATTGCGCCGAGAATACCAAACCTTTAAGACTCGACACAAATACATGTAGTGCGTCACCCCTAACCTCTGTGTTGAGGAAGGTGGCTCTCTTCGTGTCGTGTGTCATTACAATCTTATTTGTGACGAGCGTTAGCTTTCGCTCGCCTCGTCGTAATATTCAATTAGGCTTATATCCCCTTGACGGGCTGCCTCATGCCGTAACAGCTGCAACGAAGTTTTATCTGCATAAGAGCAGTCCAACCTTGTCAAAATGTCGTCAAAATTGGGAACGGTGTTGTGCGATACTAGCAGGGCTCTTGCTGGTCACCTGATCTTATGCCTTCTAATTGTGACGGCCTGGTAGTGCTCAGTGCTGCCCCAATATGGTTGGAATACCTCATTGGCGTCAGTAGCTGACTCCCGCCAGCTGCATAACTGTACCCCGTTAAACTCAGGAACTGGCTTGACTATATGTAACGGTATGACGCACGGTAACGGCTTTGGGCTCACACTTATTCTCTGATAAGCTTCGACTTGCGGCGTTTCTACACACATCTCTTGTTGCTGTTGATTAACTACGCTAATCTGTCCCTAAAACTCGCCCCTAAGTCTTTGTTCATTATGCAAACACACCCTCAACCTGTACCTGTTCTGGGCTAAGGCTTGCGCTACTTTCGTCCCACTCTGATTCACTTTCACTTTCGAATTCCCGTTTCAGTTTCCCGAAAGTTCATCAAGACTAAGCTAGGGGGTTGACACTTCACATTCACTAAAAGTCCGAATATTCTAATTGCACTAAAATTACCTTAGCAAACAAAAAATAATATATCAAATTATATAATTTATAAAAATATTTTATTAATAAGAATTAATATTCAAATAGTTTCTTTTAACTTTAGAAAAATTTTATTTTAAAAATTTTCATTTAAATTTTCATTTGAATATTCCAAAATTTTCTTTAATCTTTATTAATATGCCTTATTTCTAGGCCACACGCACCGGTCACAATTGCTATTTATTATTTATGCAAAATTAAAATAAAAAATTTCATTAAGGGAAACAAATTTTTCTAGCCGGTGTAATTATCTTTTTTTTTGAGGCCGTATTAAATCTAAACATCCCACTTATAGTTTTTCCTTGGGGTCATGGATTCTTTTACAGTTGGGTGCGAATTAGGTTAGGACCTATTGGTTGTCCCATGCTGCCGTCAATGTCGCCGTGGTGCCGGGGTCAACGTCCGGTGAGTTATGTCACGGCGGGATGGCGGGGCCTGCGTCACACGCGGTCTCCTGGCCGATGCTCGCCAGGTTCAGATGTCTTCTTGGACAGCGGCGGGCGCTCCGTGATGCGGCGCCTTCGCAGGTGACCGGGTATAGGGCGTCAGTTAGACGACTGTGAAGAATATAGTGAAAGGAACTACCTTCGTTGTTAGTGGCCCATAAAAAACTATAAGATACTGTTTAACACAGTTTTAAAATATTCATTTTGCTAGTTGAAATTCCCCCAGCGCCACCTCTTGTCGGAGAAAGAATGATGAGTAACTGATAGTGACGTCACAACCCATGTGAGGCCTTATAAGTTAAATTTCTTCATAAATAGCGAAATAATGTTCCAATTGACAAAAATATCTTATTCAAGGTCAAACAAAAAAAAAATAGTATTATGGAAGCCACAGTTTTCCGTGGTTTGTGGGCGTTTGAGTAGGCGTGGCCGGATGAAACCTCGTGGAAAGTTGCAGTGGCATCTTTGATAAAATTCAAAGTATAATTACCCGCTGCGGTCCTTTGTTTGAAGTTCCCTTTAGGGAACTTTTTTTTTTAGGGGAATGATAAAAAGTAATGGAATGTTCTAGAAAATATTTTACAGAACGCGTCCCCCCAGAACACGCGTGAACCTGTGTCCCAGAATCCGTATTAAAAAAGCACTTCAGAATCCGCAGTGACTCAGAATCCATAGTGACTTTGAATCCGTAGTGACTCAGAATCTACATATATCACATAAGCCAGAAACCTCATAAGCCACATACCTGGAAACCACATTAACCGGAAACCACATAACACACAAGTGATACTAAAGCCACATATCCGGAACTGAGCTAGAAGCCGTATACGTTATCAAAGTGAGCCCAAAGCCGTATATCCTACCTACTGACAAAGCCACACAGCTTGTAAAACTATGGACATGTTGCAAAATGATTTTGGTGAGCAACTTATTTCACGAAATGGCCCTGTAAAAGAGCTACCTAGGTCATGCCCCTTGATTCTTTTTTGTGAGTTTTGTAAAGTTCTTAGTCTATGTAGACAAGCCGAACACAATTAACAGGATAACATAACATGCGTAATTTGTGGAAAAAGACGCGAAAAAGTTACGCAAAATTGGACCTACCGAATGGACCACTTGAAACGGAGAAGCGGATAACAGAAGTTATTTTTAAGACGTAAATGACAAAGGCGAGTTTTTTATTCGATTTAAAAAAAAATATGCCTAAAAAATCGCCCGTTATAAGAGCTAGAGAATTGGGATTAGGCATGTAGATACTTGTAAAATAAATGACTTTAAAAAATTCCACTTGTCTCGAGAATACCTATTCAGGAGTTGATGCTGGTGAAAAAAATATGACAATCAAGAAAATGTAGTGTCTAAGGATTAAAGATAAACCAAAACTGTCATAAAGATTTTTAGAAAAATGCCTTATGAATGCCCGAATTTCCATTCAAAATTCAATTTCGCAATGACAAAAGCCTTCTTGAAGTCCATACGCAGCGCTAGTTTATTTCAGCATCCTTCCACGCCCACTCTAACGCCCACAATTCACGAAAAACTAAAATCGTAGAAATTCAGTATGTATTATTTTGTATGTATTGTAATATAATCATTAGATGCAAGCGCAACTTATAGTGGTAACATTATCCGGCCACACCCACTCTTACGCACTAAGCTCGAAAGACGGTTTTCGCATTTTGCGGAAAAGCTGATATTTCGGTAACAATAAGTGATAGATAGTTCGGATTAAGCATGTAAGTTTTATGATGCCTCCAATGCGAATTTTTTTTGTCCGATCAAGACACGTCTTCTCTATCGCCCACAAAACAAGAAAAACCTGGGCAGTGACGTCACTATCAGTTACTCAACGTGCTTTGTGGATTTCTACCAGCAAATTAATATATTAAAATTGTGTAAACGGTAACGGGTATCTCACAGTCGCGGCACTCGACTATAGCGTCCCTCTTGTTTTTATCTTCGTTGTTGTTGGTGTTGTTTTATTACTGTTTATATTAAAGATTTGTATCGAATACATTTTAGCTCTGAGCCCAATAAATTCTTGTATATTCTTTTTGCATGTATCTCTTATCATACATAATTTTTTTTTTATTAATGGTAAACTAAAAACATTACCTTCAACATATTCTGATGTATCGAAATGCTGATCAATATCAAAACGAATGTCATCATAAAAATCTATCATAGATAAAAGAATCAGTATCCATATACATTAAATTGATATTTTCTTGATATTTCGGCTTCATATAGTCAAAGTGAAAACTGTACATTTTATAAATATATATGTTGATAATTCTAGAACGGCGAAACCAATTTACCAAGGTTTATTATAAAAAACATTAACAGTTTTTATTTGTAATGCAAACATATCATCGGTAAATTGTAATACATTCCGAAAATCCAAAATTGAGAAGAGTGCTCTAGCTCCTAATTTTCTATCTTTACTCTCTCAACTGATCACTACTTTAATTGATTTTCTCTTGTCAACGTTCTCCATGGTCTTTCCACAGGTCCTACTGCATTGTTTAGTTAAGTTGAAAAAAATTCTTTTCAAATTCATTAACATTCACTGTTCAGTGATGATTATTACAATCAATATATATTTTAAGCCAATCAGATTTCTCAAATTGTAATATTCAATGAATTTTTTTTAAAATAATTCCAAGACATTGTTGCAAATTTCTGTAATGAATTAAAATACTATATTAAGGTTAGTCCTTGCTGGAAGGTGGGAACTGGGTGCGCGGAGCGGGGAGCGATCAGTTGATCTCTCTCGCACTTTGGGACGATGCATGGGATCGCAAGAACAAAAGCGGGAAGAGGGGCAAAGGCAGTCGTCTTCGACAAGCGAGAGAACACGAATGTCGCATCTACCGCAGGACGCCATTTACAAATGTACATATATTAATAAACGTGCATTTTGTCAATTTATCTTTATTGTTTTGCATTGCCTGGGAACCAATCTTACAGTGACCCTTTGTTAGTCAAATACAAGGGGACACAACTTACATGGTAGCCCATGAGCGGACCCTGCAATCACAAACATAATCGAAAATTCTTAATTCTGTGTAAATGAGCGCCGTTAGATCGCAACTGCGTTAAGTTTGCAGTCGGCTCTGCATACGGCGAAAAGTGAAGAAGAAAGAAAACGGCGATACATAGACGCAGCTACGGAAATTTCTGGACCTTTCTGGACGTTTTCTTCGCTTCTTTTGTGCTGGATTCTTGTGCATAACGGAATCGCAGCTGCCCCAAGACTACAAGCCTGCGGCTCTGCGAATCACGGAAGAGGAGAACTGCGATACATAGGCGCAAGACGACAGTTTTTTGAACTTTGGAGATGGTCGTTGATCTTCGCTTCGTCTTGGGGTGTATTCTGGTATACATAACTGAGTAAGTAGAAAAGTTGTATGCGAAATAAAATTTACTGATTTTTTCTATTAAATTATTATTTGGGGTGGTGAGTTGAGCGCGAAGTTCGGTTTTACACTGGTCGACATGAAAGCCGGATCGGATACTCCTACTTCGGAGCAGTTGGTTAACTTGCAGGTGAATCGATTTCAGTCCGTAAAATCCCTGTTCCAAAATTTTAAGAAGGATTCGCAATCGAGGAAAACGAGGAATTACCTGAAGAAATGGCTGAAACAAGTTGAGGAGAACCTGGAAGGATTTTCTGTGTCGGCCTATGCCACGAAGGATTTCCAGTCAGAGTTCGAGGAGCGGTACACGGATGCCTATTGCGCTTTCGCGGAGGATTTTGACAAACCTGGACCAGAGGCTCGTGCCTCTACGACGCCAGTGTCTGGGGGGGGCCGATGCGGAAGTGCGGCTGAACATGCCCCAGATGTCGGTTCCGGCCAGGATATTACGATTCCTTCACGAGCCTAATCCACAACAACGCCAATCGGAGTAGTGTGCAGAAGTTGCACTTCTTCAAGGAGTCGCTGCCGAGGGACCGAGATAATGACATCCGTCAGATACAGCTCACGGAAGTTATGGAACTGCATTTTCCTGTTTTGGCTCATAGCCATTCGCCGAGCGGTGTGCCGCCGCATCATGTGACGCCGACTCCTAGTGCACCTGCAGACAGGGATAGCGTATCTCAACTGCGCAAGCAGCCAACGACAGACCAGAAGCCCGGCACATATTACGGATGCTATTCAGCAACGTCATCGGATCCATCTTCGAGAAATGTCCTTCTCGCCACTGCTTGTATCACCGTGCGGAACCCGGTCAACGGATTGCACGCTGTCATAAACGCCCTGATCGACCAAGGATCAGAGCACGTAGTTCAGTCCTTGCATCTGAAGCGATCTAGCTGACCTGTTGGCGCAGATCATGTTACCGGACACCAGGATCGGGCTGCCAGACGAGCCTCTAGCTCAGAACACTCACCTTGGGTGGATCCTATCTGGTTTGGTGGACGGAGTGAGCGATGCGAATCAGGAACGCTGTCATCGGGTGCTCTTGGACACCGAGGCATTGTCGAGCATTGGTGGAGCACGTTGGAGGCCGTTCCGGACCGTTCTTTAACATCGGAGGGGGACCTCTGGTGCGAAGCCTTTTTTTCAGAAGACACATATTCGATCGAACATTGATCCACTTATGGTTCTGGGAAGATCGCATCAGATAGCGCTGAATATGTTCTTGCAGTTGGAAGGACGTATGTCGAGCAGTCCGGAGCGGTGGTGCAAATATGTCGAGGAGATCGAGGAGTACTTTGCCCTCAAGCAAATAGCGCCGGCGGTGGGCAGTGAAAGCAGTCCGGTGATGCGTACGTTATCAAGCGGTCTTTCAGAAAGAGCCGCAGTCGCTTAAACAAAGAATCGTTTTCGACGCCTCCGCAAGGACTAGCAACGGAAGATCTGTAAACGACGTGTTGTGGACTGGGCAAGAAGGCAGGGAGAGGTGTTTATGAGCGAAATATATGTGGATGACATTCTTTCCGGAGGTCATACGTTATAGGAGGCAAGGGATAAACGGACACAAGTATCGGGTGAGATAAAATCCGCGTGCATGGAGTTGTGGAAATGGTCTAGCAACGAGTCTAGTCTCTTGCTCTCGATTCCTGCGTAGCATCAGTGCAGCCGGACTCCTTTACACTGGGACACTACGGATCCTGTAGGCGTTAGGGATGTATTGGCTCCCGAATAAGGACAGTTTTAAATTTCAGGTAAATTTTGAGATTCACCAACACTCCACTGGGTCTCATCGGACCAGTCATCATTGTGGGAAAGTTGATCTTCGAGGAGGTAACCATGGCAAAGAAAGTGCATGCGGATGGCACTCAGTCGGCGGTGGAGTGGGACAACGAGGTTCCTGACGCCCTCGTAGAACGGTGGCGAGCGTTTCGACGGGTTGCTGAGGATCGACGACATAAGCATAGACCGATGGATCATTATTCCCCTGGATGCATAGTGTCAACAAGAGCTTCACGCGTTCTGCGACGGTTCATCGAAATCTTATGCGGCCACGGTCTACCTAAGGCTCGAGTGCGGGAACGGAGCATGCTATGGCTCACTGCTGGCCTCGAAGTCAATGGTGACTCCCAGAAGGCCCTTGACTATACCTAGAACGAAGCTGAGTGGCACAGTTTTGGCCGTCAAGTTGGTGAAATGTCTTACTTCGGCTATGTAGCTAGTCTTTCTACTGGATTGTGGCATCCCAATCCTTTTACACTGGCTGTAGGGAGACATCACTATGTGGAAGATGTTCGTGGCTAACAGGGTCGCGTTCATTCTGGATCATTCTTCGTCCGTGCAATGGAGGCACGTGGGCACGGCTGAGAATCCAGCGGACTGTGCGACAAGGGGACTGTCTCCGGATGAATTGAAGGGCTTTGGCTTATGGTGGCTAGGCCCGGAGTGGCTTACACGCATTCCGAATGACTGTCGACACCAACGATGCCGCGCTAAAGGCAAAGGCGGCCAAAGTACGAGATCACCACTCATTCCCGCTTCCGTCGTTCTTTAGCAGATTTTCTACTTTCAGCCGGGCTGTACGAGTCACGGCCTATGCGTTGCGGTTCAGGCACAATGCTGTCGGAAAGGGGGAGAATCGCATCGGGCCCCTAACCATTGAAGAGCTTAACTTTGCTTTAGGGGCTATGGTGCGTATCGTGCAGCGGGAATCGTTCCCAATGGATTTGGCTGCAGTAAAAGATAGTAAACGGCTACCTGCGCGAAGTAAGCTTTTGAGCTTGTCGCCGATCTTGTCGGAAGGCATCCTGTGAGTGAAGGGACGACTACGCCATTCTAACTTACCATATGAGCGCCGGCATCCGATAATACTCCTAAGTTCCCATCATTTCACTGAGCTGGTAATACGGCTATCGCGTGTTGGGACTCTGCACGGAGGTGCGCAGCTGACTTTTGCGCATACACGCCAACGGTTCTGGATAGTTACAGGAAGGCAGGCAGTTCGAAGAGTTGTGCGGAAATGTGTCCAGTGTTTCCGGGCACAGCCCTCCGCTTCGGCTCAGCTCATAGGAGAGTTGCCGCTTCACCGAGTGAACCCCCTAGTCGTCCATTTATTGCAACGGAAATTGACTACACAGGCGCTAAATCGCTCGAGGCAGTACGATTGCGCGGCACCAGCTTCTACAAGGGGTACATCGCCGTTTTCATTTGCCTTGGAACAAAGGCAGTGCATTTGAAAGCGATGACAGGAACATTTTTTGCTGGCGCTAGACAGATTCACCGGGAGGAGAGGGATGGTTCAGCACCTTTACAGTGACAACGGAACCAACTTTGTGGGGGCGGACAATCTAATGAAGATGTTCTACGGTAAGCTTTAAGAAGATTACGATCAGCTTATAGCCCCCAAGCTCGCGCCACAACAGACAACGTGGCACTCCAATCCTCCTTAGTCGCCCAATTTCGGCGGGCTGTGGGAGGCTAACGTGAAGTCGGTGAAACCTGAAGAGGGTCATTGCGGATCGACGTCTCACCTATAAGGAGTTGGCTACGGTGCTTATAAGCATAGAATAAGCATGTCTCAACTCGCGGCCGCTTTGCCCTCTCACAGCGGACGCAGACGACATAGAGGTGCTCACGCCGGCTCATTTCTTGATTGGTGACTCGCGGCATGCTCCTCCTGAGTTTCGCCCACAATCAAGGTCCTTCGCGGAGGATTTCCTGATCCAGCAGGCAATGCTACGTCGTCGAGCTACACCCGGGGACGGATATGTTGGTTCGGGCTGTTCGGTGTCGAAGCTTTATCCACTGCCAATCCGATCATAAGCGCCCACACATACACACCTCAATACTTCCCAATATTAGATTCTACCGCACAACCCGGATGGACTGGACAAGCGAAGGATTCTCGTGCTAGGTCTAGCATTGGCGGGCGGCATGTTAAGTTTACTGCTTGTCCCAGTGTGCTGGAAGCTGGGATCTGGGAGCGGGGAGCGGGGAGCGATCAGCTGATCTCTCTCGCACTTTGGGGCGATGCGTGGGATCGCGAGAACGAAAGCGGAAAGAGAGCAAAGGCAGTCATCTTCGGCAAGCGAGAGAACACGCACGTCGCATCTAACACGGGACGCCATTTACATATGTACATATATTAATAAACGTGAATTTTATGAATTTATCTTTTAGTGTTTTGCATTGCCTGGGAACCCCTCTTTGGGGGTTAGTCAAATACAAGGGGGCACAACTATACAATATTTGTTTGTCAAATTTTATGTCTGCTTGTTTTTTGCCGATTGTGCCGGTCTACCTTTTAAATGTAACCAATTAATTGATCTTCTAGACATGTTTTCAAATCAAAATTTTTAAAATTTCCATCTTCTGTTTTTTCTATCAATTTAAAATTTGTATATGGAATAGCTTGTGACATGGCAGGTCTATATAAATTATTAACATCTAAGTATAAAATATAATTTGATTCTTTTGCACAATCGTAATCGTTCTTTAGATACTTATTATTCGTTATTGCGCACGTTCATAATTCTCTTCAGAACAGTTTTTATCAGTTAATTGATTATATAATTTTTCACGTGATGGTAATTGCGTATCTAGCAATCGTTCAACTGAAATTCAATAGATATATGGAAAAATACCCTGGCGTTTTACCGTTTGAAGTTTATCTGATTCTCCGAAAGATGCTTGTGTCGACAGTAAATATTCTTCTTTTAAATAACTTGCTAAACTGCCTAAACTGCAAGGCGTTAATTTAAATCAATCTAAAAATCTAAATTCCAAAATTCCATTTTTTCTTTACAAACTTTTCTTTGATATGGTATAAATTAGGTTAGGACATAACGGGAGTCCCACGCTGCCGTCAATGTCGCCGTGGTGCCGAGGTCAACGTCCGGTGAGTTATGTCACGGGCCTGCGTCACACGCGGTCTTCTGGCCGATGCTCGCTAGGTGCACATGTCTTCTTGGTCAGCGGAGGGAGCTCCGTGATGCGGCGCCTTCGCAGGTGACCGGGTGTAGGGCGTTAGTTAGACGACTTTGATGAATATGGTGGAAGGAACTACCTTCGTTGTTAGTGGCCCTTAAGGCACGCTAACCCAAGTCAGAAAAATAACGGCCTTCTGCCGGAGTAGCTTTCCTTGAGCGACTGCTCTTTATTGGGATACAAAAGAAGACTAAAACTTAGAGCCAAAGCAATCTAATCATTGTCTCCGAGCCATCTGCGCAGCGACGCTAAGCCTCGGCCATGCAGCCCGTTACATCGATTTAGCTGCCTATGTCGGGGATCGAAGACCAAATGCCAAGTCTAACGGCGGACTTTACCGACTTGTTGATTACCAGTGTCCCGTCCACTGCGATGGGACTAGATGACTGGCAGCCAGCCACCGGCTTACGTTTTACATCTCTCTGCACCTCCCGCGCATAGGCTTTCGAGCGCAGTTACCGCGGGCTCTAGCCTGAACAGCGACGAGTACGTAGTTGATTCGAATTCCGTGACTGCTAAGCCATCGCTGTTTCATCCGGATATCATATCGTCTTGTGTTGCGGCGTGGTGTGTGGATGCAACACGGGGAGAATGGTAGTGGTTTTACTTGTGGGTTTCAACCTATGGCAGGAACACATTGGTAATGCTATCGGACCGACAGGCTCTATTATTTCATGCCTTTATTAGGCTTTTTACTTTTTATTGATAATTAAAAGTGCCAGAATTCATAGTGTGATCGTGAGCATTGCACTTTGAACCTCGTATTAATCATACTAAATTCTAGCCAAGAAAACTTTACATGAACATGAAGAATCAACCAGCTAGTTATCTTTCGCCTTATTTACTTCATTAACCTTATCCTCAAGTTCCTCATTTGCTTCAGGGCCTCTTCTATGCTACCTATCCGCGTACTATTCTGCTCTCAGTTGTGCCTAATAAAACGAGGAGAAATAATCGGTAGAATTTCTACCTAAAACTCTCCTTATGAACCACCCTCCCCTTATAAGAACAGACGTTCCCATATCTGCTTGTACGCGCTCCTCCGGTTAGTTTATTCCCCAACCTCTTGTTTCTTTTAACGTATATCTTTTCTCCTACCTCGAAAATTCGGTTCTGTCTAGTCGGATTTTACCTGACTAGAATGGCCCTTTGCGCGCTTTCGAGACAGCCAATTTTGTATCGTTATTAGCTGAGTGCAGGGCACATCTCGTTTGCAAATTGGTGACCTAGTGTATTGTTTCATTGCACTCTACCGTGTCCCTCATGACAAGCCCGACGGTGTCATCAATCCTTTTGTCAAACTTGATGCACCTAGCTATCTCCGACAGGGTACTGTGAAACCGTTCTACCTTCCCGTTGGAGCTGCTATGTAGGAGGGTGCGTTAACAATGTCTATCCCATATAGACCCTTTAACAACAAAGTTATGGTTTCCGAATTAAATGACGCCTTATTGTCAGAGTAGATGATTTCGATATCAGAGAAAAAATTGACCAGCTGTAAAATTGGGCTACGCACGTCCATTATGGCCCTAGAGGGTAATGGCCGAACCACGTCGAATTTTGAAAATTTATCAACGCAGGTTATCCGTATCGAAAATGTCCATATACAGCATTTCCGCCGCATACGTCGGAATTGGTGTGACGCCCAGCTCTTGCTTCTTGGGTTGTTTATTGTACTTCGCTTTAGTGCACGTCGTTCAGTTTGCGACTACCTCATTAGCGAGTTTAGCCATTTTGGGAAAATAATAATCCCGAAGGACTTGTTTGACACTTTCCTTAGCAGCCCTGTGGGCGCGGTTGTGCTCGCATGAAATTATCTTTCTGCTCGCTTCTTGTAGTGCCAGAACTAGGTTGCTGGAAATTTCATGACCAAGTCATGCTGAATGCACGTCAATCTAGGGAGGCCGCAGTAAATGGCGTTCACAACACTTACATTAACAACTTCTCTAAATAAGCCGAGCAATGAGTCTGTGGTATCGAAGTGTATAATGTATCTGTTTTTGCTCCCGAACACTACAAAATGTCGCCGTAAAGGCTGGCTTGCTTCCCCTAGGATTATATGATTCCTCAGCAGTTAAATGTTTATCAGTGGACTCGACCGTGTAGGTCAGCGAGAGCTCACTGTGTGCAGTGGCTACATCGGAATGGGGTTCGTTTTGCATGGTGCTTATATTTTGTACAAAGCGTCGGCTACAACATTTTCCTTTCCAGGCTTGTAAAACACCTTTGCGTTGTGCTCTTCGATGAACAATTTCCACCGCTTAATCCTCTCGTTGGTGTTCCGCTCAGACACGGCGAAAGTAAGCGGTTGATGGTCCGTAAAAATTCGGATCTCCTTAGGGCCATATAGGTAATTTTGTAACTTCCCTATGGTACATACAATCGCTAAAATCTCCCTTTCGTTTGTGGCGTAGTTAAGCTCGTAGTCTTTTAACCTGCGAGATATCATCGTGATCGGCCTGCCATTTTGTGGTAGGACCGCACAGATGCCGCTTGCAGATGCATCGGTGGTGAAGTCGAAAAGATGTTTAAAATCCGTATTCGATTCTGAAAAACTTCCAAGTAGAGAAGAGAATTTTGTTTTTGTGATTTGTGGGCTTTAGAGTTGGCCTCAAGAACCTTCATCCTTAATCTCAGCTTTGTATCTCCTATAGTTCCTGAGACCTCAGCGTTCCTACGGACAGACGGACGGAGAGTCGGACGGACTGAGAGGCGGACGGACGGACAGACGAACAGACGGGCATGGCTTAAATGAATTCGCTATTGAACTGATCAAGAATATTTATACTTTCTACCTGTTACATAATTTTCAACGAAACTTATATACCCTTCCAATCAACGAGTAACGGGTATAAATATACGGCTGTGATAAATTAAATTAACCTTACCCTGCGACTTCTGGTGGCTGACTCTTACTGCTGCTCTTACTCTTCTACTGCTGTTTCTCCTCTCTTAACGTGCTTCCAACTTAACCGTTAAGGATTCAATATAAATTAATTACAATATTCCGGGACCGAAGTCTCGATCTTTAAAGGCTAAGACTTCGGCGTTTGCATAATTTTCATATTCATTATTTTTATTATGTTCGAAAATGTTCAGTTTCTGAGTTCTCAGCGATGCATCTTCATAAACTTTTCTGTTGCTTGCGGGGGGGAAGTAAGGTCTACTTCCATGGCCACCTGATATTAGTTCTTTTGACAAAACGGTCGTAAGTTAGAACTAGGTCATGCTCAGACTAAACGTAATGCGGATTTTCTTTGTCCGTGGCCCGGTTTCTGGTAGTGTTGACCGCAAGCTTTTTGGAGCTTTTCTTTTTCATTGGCAAACCTAGCCAGGCTTGCGGCGTAGGCGCATCTGTCATTGTCCGCTTCCGCTTTTTGTGTGAATGCTAACGCGGAGGTTATATCTTTGGGTTGAGCCGGGAATACTGCGAATCTCAAAAGTTTTCTTAGCCCTGAGGCGAAAGTGTGAAAAGCATCGCTCCTAATTTTCCGATTCAACAGGGCAGCAGTGCATGGCTAGTGTGACATTAATGTCTTATTAGTAATAAGCGTTCTCTTGTTATCTATCTTATCGTAATACTTATTAAGAGAAAGTTCTCCTTGACGCATAGTATTTTATTCCTGCTGGATTACACGTACCGGTGTTTTACGGTGGCTTACGTGAAGTCAAGGCGCGCTAAAATGGCGTCAAAATTCAAAATCGTGTCAAAGAAGGCTAATACAGCATCTGTCGAATTGACAGGCTCTTCGCACCTTATACTGCTGTTGATAATTATGTGCTCATAGGCGTTGACCTTCGTATTTGTCAGAGAAATAAAACCTGTTCAAGAGCCAGGCCCTGTGAGTTCAACGCTGCGGCGTGTACAATTTCAGAAGTATCGCTATTCCATATACTGATACTGCGGATTCTGCGGATTCGTTAGTATGTGATTTCTTTATTTGGAGGTTCCTATAACTTCATAGAAGTTCCCCGTCACTACTGTTTGTGCTTTTTTTTCTTAATAGATTATTTTATTTTCTAAGAGTTATTTCTGAACTGGAAAAATCATTTTTTTCTTGCTTATCGAGTTACAGGGCACTAGAAATTCCGTTCCTAATTTTCGCACTTCATAATTTATTGAGTTTTGTCCTACGGTTAGCTAGGGTCGGTAAGTTTAATAGTAATAGTCTACTTTTATAGGAGGGAAGATGTAAGTTTGCATCGCAATTTTGGCCACGAAGAGCAAATAAGTGAAAGCTTTTTTGCATTGATTCAATACGGTCTTGGTGGACCGCGTACTGGGGGTTCCAGACGCAAAATCCATACTCTAAGATCGGACGAACGAGAGAGACAAATAAAGCTTTGGTTACGAAAGGATCATTAAATTCTTTCGACCATCTTTTTGTAAAACCTAACACACCTCTGGCTTTGTTAACCATGGAAAATATGGTGTCGGAAAATGTAAGTTTGGCATCCAATAGGTCACCTAAGTCGTCTACTAGCTTAATTCTATCTAGGGTTACACCACAAAGTGTATATGTGGATACTAACGGCTTTGAGCGACTAAAGGTCATTACTTTACACTTAGAGCCGATTTAGTAAGTTTGAAGAGCACCAAAATTGAAAGTTGTTAGAGTCAGATTGTAGTTTTCTTTGGTAGCACGCATCTTTATATTGAACACAAAGTTTCACATCATCTGCGTACATTAAAATAAAAGAATTTGTTAAAGCGATTGGAAGGTCCTTTATGAATAATGTGAAAAATAGCGGACAAGACATCTTTAAATAAAACACGTTGCGTTCTACCAGTCAGATAACTAACTTTCAACCCACTTAAGAAGATCGCATGGGAATCCGATTAAGTCAAGTTTATGAACTAAAAGTGAGTGATTTACAGAGTCAAATGCTTTATTAAAGTCAGTGTAGATGACATCTGTCTGAAGACTTTTTCGGAACCCAGTGATGAGGTAATAAGAGGTAAATTCAAGTAAGTTTGTAGTTGTAGACCGTCGAGTCGGCTTAATACTATGAAGATCCTTAAGAATACCACTCTTAGATAGAAAACGTCGCGTGACGAGGTTCGACTGCGGACATAAGGCTGCCTAGCGGTTGTCGAAGGTGAATATGTGGTTTGGAAAAACTTGGCGAACATATCGGCTATTGCCTGATCAGTTCTCGCCGTTAAGTTTTCAAACGTTAGTGCTGAAGGAAACGTTTTTGGTCTACGCTCATGCTTAACGAAATTATAAAACTGTTTCGGATCCTGTGTAAATTGGGTCCTACAACGAGCTAAGTAATTTTTATAACACTGAGCGTTAAGCACGGTAAAATTTGACCGAGCAATAAAGCATTGAGAGTAACTAAGCGGAGTTCTAGTTTTTAAGTATTTGTTCTGAAGCCTGAACTTTATATTTTTTAAGGTGCTTAAGCCCTTGGTATACCAAGGAGGGTTATCCGTTCTGGGCGGGTACCTCATCGGGACACATATATCAAAAATTAGGTTTAATGCATGGTAGAATATGTTTAAAGCTGAAGTCATATCATTGCATGCGTAGAGATTGGACCAGTCAAAATCAGAGATAAGAACATTAAGTTTAAGAAAGTCTGACTTGCTAAAACATCGAACCTTTTTGACAGCCCTAGTAGGCTCTGTCACTTGGAGTGGTACAGCATCGATCGCCAGCTCCAGAGTGGGATGATAAAGATCTTCAGGGCGTGTAACTGGTATAACCCTAGGTATAAATACGGAGTCCGACTCTGAGGTAAAGCATAGATCGAGTAACCGACCCAAAGAGTTTTTAACATGGTTAATTTGTTGCACGGTCATGTCTAACATACCTGCAATAAAATCATGGTGTGAGGAAAGTGTTAAAGCTAAACTATTTTCATTTTTTGACCAGTTAATTTGTGGTATGTTAAAATCACCCAGAACCACTAACTGATCCAAATCTGATAATAACGTAAAAACGGACTACGTGGATGGGTCGGACTTGGGAGTCATGTAAGAACACGTAATAAATAAAAACCTACCAGGAAGCGAAAGTTTAACACAAATGAATTGTATATCGCCGATTAATCTCCTCGGACACGAGTTTAGAGTCGACAGAAAGTAACACTCTACCCCCGGATCCGAGTGATCGATCAAGCCTGTAAATTACATACCTACTCGGAAAAATTGTAGAGCTAAGAAACCAGCCATGTTTCGGTAAAAACAATTATTTGGGATGCAAAAGAAAAGCTCCCAGAAAACAAAGTAGGAAGCTTAGTACACAACCCCCTTGTGTTCTGATAGGAAAGAATGAGAGACGATGTTAGTTTTTTGCGAGGGGTTGCTCAGTTGCTTTTGATTGGGGGAGTTTTACCGCCGCAGGTCGATTAATTTTATTTTTTTTTATGTCCCGGTCGATGTTCTTGGACGAAAATGTGTTCCGGCCAGAACTTGGTTGAGCACTGTCAAATTCCACCGAGGGGACGCGTATCTTAAATGATGATACTTTCCTATTATAATGATATTTAAATTTATTTATGTCATCCACCTTGATGTCGGTTTTGTTCTGGCTTGCATGTATGCCAATACGTCTGCCTCAGACGTATCCTCGGAAAGCCGGGAAACGAATATATAATATAGGAGCTTTGGTGTAGCAGGTTCTAATCCTGCACCGCCAGTGCAGGCCGGTAGTCCGGGCACGAAGTTCCCCTGCAGTGTATCGGGTGGGTTGATGTTAATGGAAATTGACTCTGTAGGAGCCATGAGCCTTGAAGCAGACAAACTATCTAACGATTTCCTACCATCATGTCCAGAAAATTCGGATGCCGAATTTTTCGTACTCACCGGAGTGATGGCCATAGGCGTTTCAAATAGCTGCGGCGACACTTCAGTGTTCTGAAGGTAAGAAGTGGAAGGGAGAACGGAACTAGTGATCTGCGGCACACAAGAGTTTGATTTTTTACGCTTTGGAGACTCATTTAACAATTGGACATTATTAAATTGGATGTCCATCGCCGTGAGTAAATCGCTGGCTTTACGAAAAGCGCCGAGCACCTCACGAAAACCATTTTTTGTCTGCCGCATAAAAGATCTCATTTGCCTTTGAGTCCCCCGACAACTTTCACAGCAATAATGTAAGCCGGAATCGCCTCTGGCCAAAACGTCCGATACGGTGGCACGGAAATTGGCACATTTGGCATGAACCACATTATCACAAAGCCAACACAAAAAGCTCGGCAGGTTAGTTGTAATTATTTTGTTACAAGATATTAAATAGCAGACAATTTCTGACATAATGAGATATAATTATTATTTTGAAGCACTATTCAATCGAAAAAAGCCCACTGTGCGAAAACAGAAAAAAAATAAATAAACAAGATAAGTTTTAGATATATAAGAAGTGAGTGGGAGCAGAGGAATAGATTGAAATCAAGATAAGGCATAGATAAACACGCGAGAGAAGCGCAAGCGGGAGAGGTACCGTTCATCGCGAAAGACGAGAAATAGGAGAATGTGAAAATAATTTAAGCAAATTGAGAGTTTAAACAAAAGAAACAAAAGCTACACCGTTTAGTTCACAGCGCGGAAGGCAAACGGCTGAAGGTTTTATTAATACTAAAGAAATTCGTATCGGTGTAAGCGTATATTCATAAATAATCAACAAAGTTAACGAGAGTAGAAAAACACGTCCGTATGCTTCGAAAAAGATTTGTTAATTGAATTATTGTCACACTAAATGATTTTGATATCAGGGAAACGCACGTCTAATATGGCCCTAGAGGGTAATGGCTGAACCACGGCGAATTTCGAAAATTTATCAACGCGGGTTAAGAATAGCTTCTTAACCGTAGCGTAAATGTCCATATACAGCATTTCCCCCGCATACGTCGGAATTGGTGTGACGCCTAGCTCTTGCTTCTTGGGGTGTTTGTTGTACTTCGCTTTGGTGCACGTCCCGCTGTTCGGGACTACCTCATTAGCGAGTTTAGCCATTTTGGGAAAATAATAATCCCGAAGGACTTGTTTGACACTTTCCTTGGCAGCCCTGTGGTCGCGGTTGTGCTCGGTTCTTGCAGTGCCAGAACTAGGTTGCTGGAAATTTCATGACCAAGTCATGCTGAATGCACGTCAATCTAGGGAGGCCTCAGTAAATGGCGTTCACAACACTTACATTAACAACTTCTCTAAACAAACCGAGCAACGAGTCTTTGTAATCGAAGTGTATTATGTATCGGTTCTTGCTCCCGAACACTACAAAATGTCGCCGCAAGGGCTGGTTTGCTTTCTTTAGGATTATTTAATTCCTCTAGCAGTTCAAATGCTTATCAGTGGACCCGACCGTGTAGGACAGCGAGAGCTCACTGTGCGCAGTGGCTATATTGGAAAGGGGTTCTTTTTGCATGGTGTTTATATTTTGTACAAAGCGTCGGTGCTCCGCTCAGACACGGCGAAAATGAGCGGTTGATGGTCCGTAAAAATTCGGATCTCCTTAGTGCCATATAGGTAATTTTGTAACTTCCCTATGGTACACACAATCGCTAAAATCTCCCTTTCGTTTGTGGCGTAGTTAAGCTCGTAGTCTTTTTACCTGCGAGATATCATTGTTATCGGCCTGCCATTTTGGGGTAGGACCGCACAGATGCCGTTGCAGATGCATCGGTGGTAAAGTCGAAAGGATGTTTAAAATCCGTATTCGAAAAAAAAAAATTCCAATTAGAGAAGAGAATTTTGTTTTTGCGATTTGTGGGCTTTAGAGTTGGCCTCAAGAACCTTCATCCTTTGTATCTCCTATAATTCCTGAGACCTCAGCGTTCCTACGGGCTGACGGACGGACTGAGAAACGGATTGAGAGACGGACGGACAGACAGGGCATGGCTTAAATGAATTTGCTATTGAACTGAATAAGCATATACTCGTATATCAAGAATAAGAATATGAATCAAGAATATATATACTTTCTACCTGTTACATAATTTTCAACGAAACTTATATACTCTTCCAATCAACGAGTAACGGGTATAAATATACGGCTGTGATAAATTAAGTGCACAACCTTACCCTGCGACTTCTGGTGGCTGACTCTTTCTCCTCATCTACTGCTGCTTCTCCTCTTTTATCGTGCTGCCAACTTAACCGTTAAGGATTGAATATAGATTAGTTACAATATACCGGGACCGAAGTCTCGATCTCTAACGCTGAGGCTTCGGCATTTGCATAATTTTCATATTCATTCATATTCATTATCTTAATTATGTTCAAAAAAGTTCAGTTTCTGAGTTCCCTCGGTTAACTTTGATGTGGAAGTAAGGTCTACTTCCATGGCTACCTGATATTAGCTCTTTTGACAAAACGGTCGTTAGTTAGAACTAGGTCAGGTAGGTGGTAGGTAGGTAGGTGTAGGTAGGTGGCCAGGTTTCTGGTAGTGTTGACCGCAAGCTTTTTGGGGCTTTTCCTTTTCATTTGCTAACCTAGCCAGGCTTGCGGCGTGACGCATCTGTCCTTGGCCGCTTCCGCTTTTTGTGCGAATGCTAACGCGGAGGTTATATCTTTGGGTTGATCCGGAAATACTGCGAATCTCAAAAGCTTTCTTATCCCGGAGGCGAAAGTGTGAAAAGCATCGCTCCTAATTTTCCGATTCAACAAGGCAGCAATAGAAAGCTAGTGTGACATTAATGTCTTATTAGTAATAAGCGTTCGCTTGTTATCTATCTTATCGTAATACTTATTAAGAGAAAGTTCTCCTTGACGCATAGTATTTTATTCCTGCTGGATTAACGTACCGGTGTTTTACGGTGGCTTACGTGAAGTCAAGGCGCGCTACAATGGCGTCAAAATTCAAAATCGTGTCAAAGAAGGCTAATACAGCATCTGTCGAATTGACAGGCTCTTCGCACCTTATACTGCTGTTGATAATTATGTGCTCATAGGCGTTGAGCTTCGTATTTGTCAGAGAAATAAAACCTGTTCAAGAGCCAGGCCCTGTGAGTTCAACGCTGCGGCGCGTACAATTTCAGAAGTATCGCTATTTCATATACTGATACGTTTCCCAATATACTCTGCGGATTCGTTAGTATGTGATTCTTTATTTGGAGGTTCCTATAACTTAATAGAAGTTCCCCGTCACTACTGTTTGTGCCTTTTTTTTCTTAATTGCTTATTGTATTTTCTAAGCGTTATTTCTGAACTGGAAAAATCATTTTTTCTTGCTTATCGAGTTACAGGGCACTAGAAATTCCGTTCCTAATTTTCGCACTTCATAATTTATTGAGTTTATTATTAGTTGTTTTCACTTTCAACTGTATAAGCGATGATGTTTTAAATTTTTTGTCATGCCAAACAATAAGACACGGGCTGTCTTCCTGTCCTATCCTGTCCTTTTCTTACTCATCATCTCTCTCATAAAATTAGCGTGCTTGCGACACCAAAAGTCCGATCTAGACACAAAGAACACCTAGACACGCACTTAACAACTGGACAGAGAAACGACAGTCAAAAAAAGTATTGCACTTTGATTCAGGTACCTTTTCAGCCACTGCTGTTGTTGTGGCTGCATAGCCCACCCTGCCTGTGATCATCTTTTCCAAAGAAATACATATTATGTGATGACCCCTTCGCAAATGTCTTAAAAGCCTAGAACAGCACTGAGTTTAACATAAAAAGACTAATTTCAAAACATTATAATTTTTATTCGTTAAAATACAAAAAAAAAATACAGAAACATAAAGATACTTTAATTGGAAGGGACATTAAGCTATAATAAACACGGAACATCTAACGCAAAACCTAAAATACACTAATTCTCAATAACTAGTACAAACGAAAATCTTAAAAGCTCGCAACTGCACTTCAAAACGTAAACCAACTAATCTATTGATGCGCTCGAGAGTGGATCTCTGAAATTGTTGTTGTCGAGCTTGCCAAGCGTCCGCAACCGAATGCCACTTTAACAGGCGCGAATGCGCCGAAGTAACCTCGCTTGTGTGAAACCGCGCTCAAAAGAAGCGCTTATAGGCGCGGGGTGTGGGGCATGCTGATAGCTCTCGCCCGTTCTGTTTTCAAATTTTGTTTGTTTTTGTTCTACTTTGGTTTTAGCATAGGGCCGCCTTACTTTGTTATTGTATGAATTTGTTTCAAAAAAAAAAGACTTACATTCTTTACTGCGATCCCCGATGAAAGCGCATCCAGTCGAGTTCCGCTGTAAAGCTGTTTGGAAGAAAATAAGATGTAAAGGTCAAATGCCCTAATGTGCCATGCCACACAAAGTACAACCTAAACTCGGAACCGAGAAAGTCGACAGCTTAAATGCTCTTTGTTATTTATTTGTTACCAATGGAAAAAAAATTATATATTCTAAGACATTACTAAAAAAAAATATCAATTGATTAACTCTACTTAAAACTAAATGCGATCGCCTTTTCCGACGACGCTGATGCTGCGCCAGCCGAACATGTTTATTTATTTTTTTGGGGCGGCGACGCTTTGGCGATATTAGCTGTGGCAATTGTAGCTTTGGCAAAAGGAGAATTTGTGGGGGTATGTAGTACAAACTTGTGGCAATTTGAGCCACCCCTTCGGTGGGGAAAACCGTTGCGATGCTCCCAAATCTCTTGGCGCTGCCATTTGCTGATCTCGCTTGAAGTCGATGGGGTGATTGAAAATTTCTATTCCCTGGAGAACACTGCAAATTGATTTCCTTTACTTGGCCGTACTATTCATTTTCTAAGCATCTTACCCAAAGGCTTTGCTCCTCCAGCGGACTGATTGTTTAAGTGGAGCCCAAGATCCGTCGATTTTGTCACACAAAAGGTTACTAAAACAAAGAGGACAACTTTTAACTAACTTAACCCGGCGGACAATTCTCCGCTTACCGCACTTTGCACTGCCACTACTTATTCACATTTGTGAGGCTTGTGCCCGCTGTGCGCAGCTTTTATAGGGACGCCGCCTCACATTAGAAGGAGAAATCCTATCCTTCCTTTCATTCCTTTTATACCAAGCCTACCCACACTTTGACCCTAGAATCTCTCGATCTCCACAAGAGAGGGATAGGCGCTCAGCAAATTCCCGCGCGTGTTGGCTTTGTTGCCAAGCGTAGCCAATATGTTGCTGAGCTGTTGCATGCCTCGGGAACATTTCTCTCCACAACATTTGCATCTGTATCTGCACAAAAATCTAAAACCAGACTGGGGCTCACATACTGAGCGACAGGTCTGATACCGCTTGTGGCCTTAGCTTATGTCCTTAGCATGAAATTTCCCAAGGAGTTTCCCCTGGATATCCTCAAGTTCATAGTGGGCTTGTCCTAATCTTTTACTAACTCTAGCCTTGAGAAAACTGGGTCCGAATTTCGCATTGAGACGAAATTCATCCCAATCTTTTTGATCAGTTCTCACAGATGACCTAATTGCTCCGTTGTCTGAAATAATCGTCTCGGGGACACCAAAGGTGTGAAAAAGATTGGACTTCAGATTCTTCACCACCACGTTAGTGGACATCTTCTTCATAGCATGCAGATAAACGAACTTCGTGAAGTGATCGAAAACAATGAAAATGCCTATATTACCGCTTCGTGAGCGAGGGTAAGGTCCCAGATAGTCAATATAAAGCTTTTGGAAGAATCTCTGCGACTCTGAAGGCTTTGCTAAGGGTGGCATTAACGCCAGATTAGGGGCTTTCGAGGCCTTGCAAGTTTCACAGGCACTAACATAACTTTTCACTTCCCCTACTAAGCCTGTCCAAAAGTAGTAACGACGGACTCTTTCAATAGTCTTGTGGATTCCCCCGTGAGACGACAATGGCTGGTCGTGCGCTTTCTCTAAGACTTCTCCAATAAACCCCTTCGGAATCCACAATTTCCAATTGTAGCTGTCATGGACAGGCTCTCCCACTGAATGCTCCAGACCTTAACGTCGGGAAAAGTGCTGCTCATCTCTTTAGCTCGTTAAACCAAATCCAAATATTCCGCAGACTTTAATGCTCAGATCCCAAATCGACAATTAAACCATTTTGAAAATTTAAAGCCGCTAATTCGTCTTCATTTACCCTGGACAATACATCCGGAACCACATTCAGCTTTTCTCGTCTGTGCTCAATTTTAAACTTGTATGCCTGCAATTGGCGTGGTCGGTTATAATAGTAAAATCCTGGCCTTCTACATATGCCCTGAAACTTTTCTAACATACAATGGCTGCTAAGCACCCTGCTCAGTCACAGGATAATTCTGCTGAGCCTTGTGGAGTTTTTTTGGCACAAATGCTCATCTCCTTCAGATTTAAGTTGCACTAGCACTCCTAAAACCCCGGTCTTGCTGGCATCGCAGTGTATGTAGAAGGGCTTTGTAAAATCGGCACTTCTGAGGACAGGCGCTTGGCTTAATTTTGCTTTGAGCTTTTCAAAGGCCTTTAATGCTGTTTCCGTAAACACAAACTTGCGCTTTGGAGTGAGCAAGTCAGTTAATGGAGATGTAATCGCAGCAAAGGTGCTTATGAATTTTCTGCACCACCCGCATAAACCCAAGAAACGTAATGCTTTGAGGGACTTGGGGATAAGAAAAGCGGTGATAGCGGAAATTTTTTCCGGATCCATTCGTACTCCACCACCTCCAACAACATGACCCAAATATTTTACCCTCTTGGCACAAAATTTACTCTTCCCTATGTTTATGGCCAGACCAGCTCTTTTAATATGGTAAGCTTCTTGTTTGAGGATTTCCAAATTCTTTTCGAAAGTAGCCGAAACTAAAAGTAAATCGTCCAAATAAACAAAATCTTCAGCAAACAGCAAATGTTTTATCCCTTGATGCCTCATCTAAGGGGACTTGCCAGTAGGCGTCTTTTAAGTTAATACTTGTAATAAATTCAGCTTTGGGCAACCTTCTTAGAATTCTACTAATCTGGGGTAGCGGATACGCATCTTTTCGGTCAACGCATTTATTTTCCTACTGTCTAGGCACAAACGAAATTTCCCTGGCTTGTGTACAATCACTAAAGGTGATGACCAGGCACTCTCGGATTCCTCGAAGACTCCTAACATTAACATTCGATCTACCTCAGCATATATTAATTTTTCCATTGCTGGCGAAACCGGATAGTGCCTTTGCTTCACGGGCTTGGCACTGCCTACATCTATCACATGAGTGATCAAATTGGTTTTTCCCAATCCTTTTTCAGTTAGTGAAGGAAACAAGTTCACCACATTTGCCAGTTCCGTTCTCTGGTCACTAGCAAGGTCATGCTCTACGGACTTTAGGTCCAGTTCGCTTACGTTAGCCAATGTATGAAGTAGATTGAACTTGCGCCAAAAGTCAATACCCAAATAAAGATTTTTTTTCAGTGTTGGGACTATGTAAATGTCTAATTTTTCTGTTCTTTTGTCATATTTCTTGTTTATTTCCATCTGCCGTGCTAACAATTGCTGCTATTTTCTTAAAGTGTATACTACTTTGTAGAATTTCTTGAGCCAAATTCCCTCCTAGACAACTCACGGTTGCCCCTGAATCTAACAGACCCTTCACTAGTTGTCCCATCAGCTGCACAGCTACAAATGGTCGTGGATCAGCTTTTGGGTTTTCTAGAGCATTGATTTCGTTGATGTGTCTCTGCAGCTGCTTCATTTCTGTCCAGAATGTTTTCATCCTAGTTATGCTCCGAGAATCCGTCTGGTGATCGTCTGTTCTAGAATTGTCGGTTCCTATTGGGAAATGTTGTTTTCGCCATGAAATGGGTTTTAATGCAAAGCTTGTGAAAACTATGCCCACAAACTGATAAAATATAAGGTCACGATTTATCAGTGAGGTCACAATTAATTTAAAAATAAATAAGATTGTTTTACATTAATAATATTAAAAAATCCATACAAATAAATAAATCAAATGAAAATCGTTAAACTCAATGCATGACTTTAGCCCTAAAACATCTGCATACTTGAAAAAAATGTGTCTTTAAAAGTTTAGAAAAGAATATGCTATTGTTTAATGTGGTTGTTAAGGTTCGCAAACCTATGCACAAACTCCGTCATTATAACAAAGCATTTTACGATGAACTCTTCATTTTATTTCAGAATGCTGGTATAAAAAAAATTCGGAAATTATTGCAAAATTCGAATCAATCGAAATTTTCTCTATTCTGTATTCCAAAACTACCATATTCAATTCTAGGTTTGGGAAAAATGAAAAAGAAATAAAGAAATTGTTTGACTGTACCTTGGGCGCCATTATAAGCGATGATGTTTTAAATTTTTGGTCATGCCAAGCAATAACCCACGGGCTGATGATACTTAGGTCTAGCAGCAGCGCACGCTATAAATTGCCGGCTAGAACTCGTCGCTTGGGTATGAAGGTCTGCTGCTGCTATTCTGCCCTTTTCTTACTCATCATATCTCTTATAAAATTAGCGTGCTTGCGACACCAAAAGTCCGATCTAGACACAAAGAACACCTAGACACGCACTTAACAACCGGACAGAGAAACGACAGTCAAAAAAAGTATTGCACTTTGATTCAGGTACCTTTTCAGCTACTGCTGTTATTGTGGCTGCATAGCCCACCCTGCCTGTGATCATCTTTTCCAAAGAAATACATATTATGTGATGACCCTTTCGCAAATGTCTTAAAACCTAGAACAGCACTGAGTTTAACATAAAAAGACTAATTTCAAAACATTATAATTTTTATTCGTTAAAATACAAAAAAAAAATACAGAAACATAAAGATACTTTAATTGGAAGGGACATTAAGCTATAATAAACACGGAACATCTAACGCAAAACCTAAATTGAACTAATTCTCAATAACTAGTACAAACGAAAATCTTAAAAGCTCGCAACTGCACTTCAAAACGTAAACCAACTAATCTATTGATGCGCTCGAGAGTGGATCTCTGAAATTGTTGTTGTCGAGCTTGCCAAGCGTCCGCAACCGAACGCCACTTTAACAGGCGCGCATGCGCCGAAGTAACCTCGCTTGTGTGAAACCGCGCGCAAAAGAAGCGCTTATAGGCGCGGGGTGTGGGGCATGCGGATAGCTCCCGCCCGTTCTGTTTTTAAGTTTTGTTTGTTTTTGTTCTACTTTGGTTTTAGCATAGGGCCGCCTTACTTTGTTTTTGTTTGAATTTGTTTCAAAAAAAAAGACTTACATTCTTTACTGCGATCCCCGATGAAAGCGCTTTCAGTCGAGTTCCGCTGTAAAACTCTTTGGAAGAAAATAAGATGTAAAGGTCAAATGCCCTAATTTGCCATGCCACACAAAGTACAACCTAAACTCGGAACAGAGAAAGTCGACAGCTTAAATGCTCTTTGTTATTTATTTGTTACCAATGGAAAAAAAATTATATATTCTAAGACATTACTAAAAAAAAATATTAATTGATTAACTCTACTTAAAACTAAATGCGATCGCCTTTTCCGACGACGCTGATGCTGCGCCAGCCGAACATGTTTATTTATTTTTTTGGGGCGGCGACGCTTTGGCGATATTAGCTGTGGCAATTGTAGCTTTGGCAAAAGCCGAATTAGTGGGGGTATGTAGTACAAACTTGTGGCAACCGAAAACCGTTGCGATGCTCCCAAATCTCTTGACGCTGCCAGTAGCTGATCTCGCTTGAAGTCGATGGGGAGAATCCTGGAGAGCACAGCAAATTGAATTCCTTTACTTGGCCGTACTATTCATTTTCTAAGCATCTTACCCAAAGGCTTTGCTCCCCCAGCGGACTGATTGTTTAAGTGGAGCCCAAGATCCGTCGATTTTGTTACACAAAAGGTCACTAAAACAAAGAGGACAACTTTTAACTAACTTAACCCGGTGGACAATTCTCCGCTTACTGCACATTTGTAAGGCTTGTGCCCGCTGTGGGCAGCTTTTATAGGGACGTCGCCTCACATTAGAAGGAGAAAGCCTATCCATCCTTTCATTCCTTTTAGACCAAGCCTACCCACACTTTGACCCTAGAATCTCGCGATCTCCACAAGAGAGTGATAGGCGCTCAGCAAATTCCCGCGCTTGTTGGCTTTGTTGCCAAGCGTAGCCAACATGTTGCTAAGCTTAGGAACATGCCTCGAGAACATTTCTCTCCGCAACATTTGCATCTGTATCTGCACAAGCGACCATTATAACTGGGAGTTCTTATTTTTTGCTGTTATACCCCTTACTCGTAGAGTAAAAGGGTATACTAGATTCGTTAAAAAATATGTTAAAAAATAAGATCAGGATCAATAGTCGATTGAGCCATGTCCGTATGAACGCTGAGATCTCAGGAACTATATGAGATACAAAGTTAAGATTAAGCATGAAGATTCTTGAAGTTCATACGCTGCGCAAGTTCATTTCGTGCCACGCCCACTGTAAAGCCCACAAATCACGAAAAACTAAAATCGCTGAAATCTCAAGAACTATTAGAGAAAGAAAGTTTAAATTATATTTCAACATATTTGGAAACATACAGTAGATTACGGCTAAATCAGGATGACCGAAGGTAAGAAGTCGTTAATTTGGCAGAACCAGAAGAGAGGAGAAGCAGTAGTAGAAGAATAGTATAGAGTATAGAGAAATAACAGCAGTCAGAGTCAGCCGCCAGCAGTCGTCGTGTAAAGTTGTGCAGTCAAATTATCACAGCTGTACGAGGTGTGTTCAAAAAGTAAGGTGACTCTTCAAATTTCGCGAATTTCAAATTTTTCGATTATCGAAACCTTTGAGTTATACGAGGTGTGTTAAAAGTGGGTGATTTTCAATTTCAAATTTTCAAATTTTTGATTATCTT
This sequence comes from Drosophila eugracilis, assembly GCF_018153835.1. Lineage (NCBI taxonomy): Eukaryota > Metazoa > Arthropoda > Insecta > Diptera > Drosophilidae > Drosophila > Drosophila eugracilis. Next base: position 217,881 of record NW_024573549.1, read on the forward strand.
CAGTTTTGGGAACAAGAAAAAGTCACATGGGGCAAATCCGGTGAATATGGTGGCTGAGGCATTATTGTGGGTGTTTTTGGCCAAAAATCCAAATCCTTTGATCCATATTTTTCGATAGCAAAAATCGCCGAGCTCGCAAAATAACTGTAACTTTACGCCTCTCACAACCAAACAAAGAGGATGTTCCATTGAAACTTGGTACAGATGTTAGGGAAGAGTGTACCAATATAACAAACAAAAAATCGATAATCGAAAATTTGAAATTGGAAATTTGAAGAGTCACCTTCTTTTGCACACCTGTTATTACTTGCAGAGTAAAAGGGTATATTAGATGCCTTGAAAAGTATGTAACAGACAGAAGACCCTATAAAGTATATATATTTCTAAACAGGATCAATAGCGAAGTCGATTGTGTCATATCCGTCCTACCATCCGTGTAACCGTGAGTTCTCAGGAACTATAAGAGATACTAGAGCAAGTTTATAGCATCCTGCCTGCTCGCTCTAACGCCCAGTAACCACAGAAAACTCAAATCTCTTAAATCTAAAGAAGTATTGGAGCTATAAAGTTTTGAATAAGTATGTATCATTTTGAGCAGACAGCGTACATGCCTGCATGCATATTGTACATGCCACGCTCAATCGATAAACAATTTCGCTTTCGCGGTTACCCAAGCTTTATTTTTCCCAGTAAATGATGTATGTAAATTCGATTTTGCATTAGCCGGTTTGCATCATAGAATGTTGGGATAAAACAGTAACGGGTATGTTATAGTCGCGGCGCTGGACGTTAGCGTTTACATTTAATTTTACTCAACTGATATATCTAGGCTATTAACAGACAAAGAACAAGAATTCATATTATATATATGAATTCTTTTATTATCGTTTGTTTCAATGTCCCAAATGGCACAGTGTGGCTGATGAGGCTGTTAACCTGCCTGGCTAGTTGGTTTGGATGTTTAAGAGTGTTGCTTTAAAGTTAGGTTATCTACTCTCAATTTCTTATTTAATGGCATTTAATAAAAATCTATATGACTGCTGGCGTTACGAATATACCAAGGGAATTATAGATTGTGAACGTTGGATGCTGCTGCGTGCTTTTGCCCAAAGTTCAGAGTCGTAGGTCCAGATTGATTTTAGACAGCAACTAAAAAGTAGTACTTTATAGTGAAGTTGAAGGAGCTAGCAAGAGTTAATTAGGCAATGGAATCGTCTGGCCTCCAGTTTTAGGCAGGTCTTTTTGATAATAACGTTTACTGGTGAAAATTATGTATTATTTGAGTTAATTGTCGGTTAATGTTAACGTGATACGCTTACGTTTGTTTTATCTGTTGCTGTTTTTGAAGACAGCAGTATAGTCAGCTCAAGTTTATAACCGATTTATTATTAATAAACATTTAAAAAAAATACAGATACAAGAGCGCTCACGATGGTAGTCAAAAAAAGGAACAGAAGATAAGATCGACATTATAATAAAAAATTCGTGCCTTACAATGTATTTTTTATGGCTTTATTAAACCATAGAAAGCGGTGGCATGTTGTTAATCCAAATGAAGGGTAATTTTGATGTTGCCGACTAGCGGTAGGGCGGAGTAGTCGGCTGGTATGCTTCTGGTCATCTGCTGCTCCAAAGTCGTCCTGAGGATAGTTGGTGGCGCAGGATGGTGCTCTTTTCGGTCAGGCCTTCGGTTCAGTAACTAAAATAAAAAAGGTACAGAGGTGGTCAGAGTTGAAATCTAAGAGCGAGTTTTATTTAATCGAAGTACAAAATTGATTTAAATATTTAACCTGATACAATTTAGTTTTGCCACCAAGCCAACTGCGCAGCCGCAAGATGCTCTGGTCATGCGTTCCGTGCAAGAATCACACACAGCTGATGCTCAATACAATAAGGGCGTAGGCCGTTGCATTGACACATCTGTGTTGGAGCAATAAGGTAAAGATTAATTTGACGCTGGGCCGAAAGCCAACTTGCTCGAGTTGTGAATAGACAGATGCTTTGGATGAAGGCTATTCGCGAGCTTCTTAAAGGCTAAATGGCAAAGGCGATTGTTGTAGACACAGATGATTGCATTATAACAGACTCCCTAATAAAGTAGTTTGATTAATGCATTACTTTAGTAACGATAAAAAAGGGAAAGAAAATTTTAAAATTATATGATAGTTACAGTTTTAATATTTAGTGAAATTTGAGTGTGGGGTAGTGGGTGCCACACATTTTCTTACTGAGGAAAAAAGCTGACATTCATTTACATAATAAGCATTTAAATATTTTATTTTCTTAAACGTTTCTTAGAAGTAAAAAATGTTTTACCTTTAGTTCGATATTATTCGTTATCTGTACACACTTAACAGTGACACTTCTTTTGTTGTGGGGTCATTGTAAAGTAAACCAATGAAATTTGAAAGTCTTAACTGAACTTAATCTTGAGTAACATGTAATAGTAACGGATATGTTTAAAACAGAATAAAAAACGCAAGAATATTTAATTATTGTTTACTAGAACAGGAAAATAAATTATTACTATCGTTTTTTTATTATAAATCAAAAATTGGTTAGTTTTGAATAAGAAGAAGTAAGATTGCTTTTCTATGTCCTTTTTGTAATAAGAAAAATGCACTTATAAAGCATGATTTGCTTATTAAACGGGATAATATTTTATTGAATAAAAACTATTTCTACTGGAGAGTGATGTTTTTTCGGCAATGTGCACACAATGTATACACCGGTTAGTTTTATCTCTTAACAAAATGTTTATTTATCATATCTCATAAAATTGGGTCGTTGCTGTTGCCGCCAACAACTGGTTTTAAATAAAAAACCAACCCTTTTTCGTTTCCTAACTTCCAGTAGCAGATCTTAGCAACCGCTTTGTTATTTTTTAGAAACATATATAACTGGCATTCAGAAAATATAAATATCTCTACACAAACAGGAATACATTCATTTTATTAAGATCTAAATATTTGTTGTATTACAAAAATGGATAATGATAATGAAGATATCGATTCGTGTGATTTTGCCAATATTTTTGAGCGAAACCCTGGCTCAGCACCCGAGGCAGAGGAATTGGCCCTTCTTCCCCCGGATCATCCGCTCCTGCGCAAGTTCCAAGAGTCTTTGAAGGGCCACTTATTACATAATAAACTTGATATAGAAAATGAAATTGCAGATATAAAATATCAAGTAAAGCTGAAAGAGCAACGACGAGAAGAGCAAGGATTGGCTTTATATGGTATGCAACAAAAAATGGGATTTCAAGAAGAACAAATTAAGGAATTATCTTTGGCAATCGAAAACCATTTATTAAATCTTAAGGTAGAAAGGGTAAATGCAAAAGCTTTAAAAAACGAATATGAAGAAAAAGTGATGCTTACAAATTCACAAAAAGTACTATATCATGAAAAAATGGTGGAACTCGGAGACTTGCAAAGCTTAGGAAGTAATATCAAGAAATGGGCTTATAACATTGAGGATGAAGTTAAAAATGCTAAAAGAATTGCTAGTAGAGACGCACAACTGCAAAACCAACTGTCACAGGAAAAACGAAAGTCAGATATACTTTTTTACAGACTGAATTTCGAAGTTAAAAAGAGAGATGACGAGTTACGTTCGATTTGTGAAGAAGAAACAGCAATGAACGAGGTCGTCAATATGTTAAGTATGAGCATAGCCAATGCGAACACTGACCTAGAGGTTTTGCAAAATGAACATAAGCGTCTCACACAAGCTTGGAGCGAGGTTATTATAGCTATTCAGCTGAGGGACAACATTTTGTTTCAAGTTCAGGATACGATAAGGTAAGAATCAGATAAAGTTAAAAGCTTGAAAAATTTAATGGTTTTTATCAGAAAAAACAGGGAATTAATTAAAATTAATTTGGATGGAATAGAAACTATCAAAAAGCAAATTGGAAAAGAAATGGAACTTAATAGAAAACTGGAGTCATTTAAACAACGGCTGGCCGATGATACTAATTTACTAAGACGAAACTGTAAGTAATCGGTTCGCCTAACTAAAACTTTTTAAAAAATTGAATTTAAAATTCCATTTAAATTTAATTGCCTCTTATTTTGGAATTTTATCCCTACAAATAGTATATGTGCGGACTCTGCCCAAATGCAGAGTAATTAGAATAAGTCTCCGAGTTGTTTCGATTTCTAATATTCACTGACACAAAAGAGAGATATGTACATGTGTGAGCCGCATGCATAAGAGTGTGTAAGGCGAATTCAAAATATAAACAAATGATTACAGTGTGGGGTAGTTAAGTAGAACAAGTTGGCAAGAATTCAAATTATTAGGCAAATTAAACATAGTTATTTATAAAACCAATAATAATTAAATAAAATTAGCATTAACTTATGATGTCATAGAAAATTTTTCGCCCATTGAATGATCCAAGGAGTATTCAAGCACCAATTTGCTCAGGCAGGGGCGCTATCTCACAGATGGGTCTTCGAATGGTTCCATTTTTCACCTTGATCTCGGCCCCTCTTCCTCGTCCATCAGCTCCGACATGCGTGTTGGTGATGCGACCAAGGATCCATTCCTGGGGAGGTGTGTTATCCTCGTGAATTATGACCATTTGGCCAATTTGAATGTTGTCCATTTTGAGCCATTTGGAGCGCGCCTGAAGCGTGTGTAAATAATCACCCCTCCATAGCTTCCAGAAGTGTTGCTTCAAGTAAGTTACGCGCTGCCACTGCGTAAGATAGGAGGAACTGCTCCCGTCCATTGAAGGCTCCGGTACGGACATCAAAGAAGACCCAATCAGCAGTGCTAAGCACCTCTTCATCGTTTGGGTCTTCGGAGGGGGGTGCCATTTGTCTTGAGTTTAAGATTGCCTCCAACTCGATTGCAATGGTTTGAAGCTCCTCGTACGTTAGCCCAGCGTTGCCCAAATTTTTCATCATTAGGCTCTTCATGGACTTCACTGCGGCCTCCCACAAGCCGCCAAAGTGGGGAGCACGCGGAGGGATGAACTTGAACTGGAATCCCACGATGCTGCTGAACTTCTGCACATTTAATGTGTTGGCTTCGTCGAACAGCTGCTGCTTAAAGTCCTCGAGCTGAGATCGTGCACCGACGAAATTAGTTGCATTGTCGTCAAAAGATTTCACATATAAAAAGATGGGGGCGTGGCACCGCCCACAACCTCAAAATCAGATATTAACTAAAAAACTAAGCACCCGTCTTTTATATAAAAGCCAAATTACTTTGCGAATATGTTTGTTAGCTGTTTTAAAACACAAGAACAATGTTTATAATAATAATTTGGATTTTTTTTTAATAATAGAAGGCGCTGCACGTATAATTTAAGGAACAATACAGCATTGGCTCATTTGAGGTTGCGTCCTTAAAACTTAAATATCTCCGAAAGTGCATAAAAGTGCACTTTCTGGTTACATTCATTCGAATAAGAATGAAATACTCTAAAACATTGTCTTTATTTCATTGATGGTCAATGTCAATTTAAAAATTAAATTTAAATCTAAAAATACGTTTCTTAGACTACTTACATTTTCACCCTATTATTAAAATACCACGATTTGTTCCAACATCTGACATAATACAAGCCACATTGATAAGAACCCAATTTTTAATTATAATAATTTTTAATTATATTTTCTAATTTCTTACGTTTTACGATTTTATAACTGCGCTCAAATCCCAATACTGCCACTGCTTGTAAAGATAAACAGTAACAGCTGTTTTTATCAGCTGATTTCTTCGCAGTGGCGCCATCTATAAAAATGGCTGTTATGCAACACTTAAAATTGATCTAATGTGAATGCAATTCAGTTAAAATTATTTTAATTTTTTAATCTTCAAAAAATGGTTTTTGGCCATAAAATAGGCCATAGGCCTATAGTGAAATATTTCCAACAATTTATCTGGCGCTTACAATCCAAGCCTGAAGATTGACTCCAATGAGTTCCTGTGGTCCAGCGTGCATGTGCTGCCGTTGGAGATATTCATCAAACTTCCATTTGAAGCAATGATTCTTTCAAGAAGAAGAAGAAGAACAGGAAACTTGGCATCGAGTGAAATGGGCGCCTTGGCTAAGCGGCCTCCTACATGTAATAGTGTTATAGAACGGTTTGATCCGTCAGTCCTGTTGGCGCAAAATGCGCCGGTAGGATGAGAATTTGTTGATAAAGTAGTCGAATATATCTTCCTTGCTAACACTATCGGTACATGTGAGGACTGTTGCTTTTTTTAGCTCCAACTCTTCATTGGTCTCCTGAGAATTTGGTTGAGGCCATCCAGATGAGTCCTGACGTAAGAAGCGTCAGCCTCTTGACACTATGTCCGCTGGATTGTCCTTGCCTGGAACGTGCCTACAAGTGATGTTTGACGTGGTTGATTGCATCTTAGAAATCCGGTTGGCGACGAAACAGTTTAGCGTGGACGAGTGCATGGTTAACCACTGTAAAACTATTCTTAAATCTGACCAAAAGAAAATGTTATTAATGTATTTTTTGAATTTTTGCTTAATCTTGGCCCATGTTTGACACAATAAATATGCGGCGCACAATTCTAGCAGCGGCAATGAAATTGCCTTTATTGGAGTCACTTCAGACTTGTCGATGATTAGCATTGGTTAAAACTCTCCATTTATGTATGTTTGTAGATATAGGCAACAGCCATAATCTAGCTTCAATACATCTGAAAATCCGATCGTCTGGTGATCTTGCAGATATCAGCTACAAGTGCACAGGGTTTGCATTTACTACTCCGTAGCAGCGAGATGCATAGAAATATTGCTCTGCTATTGCTACCGCTCTCATTTTTTTCGAGAGCGGGAGCAGAGCCGTAGCAGAAAAACGAAAATCACCTGCTCTGCTCTGCTCCGAGCTACGAAAAGTTCAGAGCTATAGCAGTAGCAGAAAATAATATTTTGTGCTCCGCGTAGCCGAAGCCGTAGCCGAAAATTGAGTGCGAGATCAGAGCAGAGCAAAAAATATTTTTTTTTGTGCTACGGCTCTCGGCTTTTCTTCTTCTTGTTTCTTACTCTGCTTTTAAAGCAGATCCTTCTAAGAATGCGTTTTAGGTAAACAGTTTTGACACTTGTAAGTTTTAAATTATAATGAAAACATGTCTCCGTCCAATAAAGCGTTAAACATTTTCAAGTATTTTGTTTTATTTTAGTTGTATTCAATATTGCATTCCATGATAGAGACCAGACGTTGTATAATATTATAAGGATATAATTACATATTTTTTTTAACTTTTCTTAAATTTTCATACATGTCGCATAGAAAAAGCACGTCTATCTTTAAATATAATGTTGAAATCCAGCCCAATGCAAAACACGACAAGTTTGATTTTATGGTTTTTATATTGTTAATTTAATATAGCTTTTATAGCTCGACTTATCTGTTTCGATCTCAAATCAAAAAAGGACAGAAAAAACTAGAGATGGTAAGCTCATATAGACATATCGAAACTCAAATATGAGAGAGTGCAACCATGCGATTATTTATCGCACAAGCTATGTTTATTTTGCACACTTCATTTAATAGGGATATTCTTACACACCTACTCAAAATAAACAGAGATTATACTTTAATAAAAACTAAATACAATGATTAAACTTCTATTTTGATAAGTCGAGCACTCTGGGGAGTATTACAAAAATTAGTCCAACATTTGTTGCAAGGGGTTGGGGAAACCCAGAAAAAACCCAACCAGACCAATATAACTTAAATTGAATGTATTACAATATTAACGTAGTAATTATTAATTAAATTAGGAAAATACAAAATATTAACTATTAATTTCTCATATGTGAATAAAGTGAAATAAGCTGTATATAAAAGAAATAGGAAAACAAAAAAATATTCATTATTATTATTAATTTTTGAATGTATGAATATTATATATATATTCAAAGCAAGGAGATTTGTAATATACAAATCCAACTCCACATCAGCTAAGACCCATTTGATCTCTTAGTGCGATGAATCGGGGTCCAGGCAAGGGCTTCGTTAAAATATCTGCCAGTTGGTTTTCTGTAGGAAGATACTCAATAGTTATTAGTTTTTGTTCAACTTGTTCCCTAGAAAAATGGTATTTAATATCAATATGTTTCGTTCTCTTGTGGCATGTGGGATTATTAGCAATGCTTATACAACCTTGGTTGTCCTCGAAAATCTTTATAGGTTTATTACATTGCAATTTTATATTTTGCGCTAAAGACTTTAGCCACATAGCCTCTCTTGTTGCCTCAAATAATGCCATATACTTGGTCTCAGTTGATGAAGCTGTAACAGAATTTTGTTTTTTTTTGTATTCCAGCAAATAAGGCATGAATCGAACATTTTAAATGCATAACCAGTAGTACTCTTTCTATCGTTCTCGCTACCAGCCCAATCTGAATCCACATACCCAGTAAAAAAATTTGTGTAATTAACACTTTTTATAAAACATAAGCTCAAATTGACAATACCTTTCAGATATCTCATGACCCTTTTAAGACATTGCCATAGTTCCTTATTATTCTTGACTGTATATCTACTTAATATACAAATGGCTGTACTTAAGTCAGGTCGGGTACAGAGCATTATGTACATCAAACATCCAATGACCTCTCGACATGGTGCGTTATAAGTTTCATCTAGATTCAAGGCTTCATAATTTAGTTTATTCGGAAGTGGAGTGCCAACTGGATTACATTCATTCATACCAAATTTATTTAAGACGTTATTAATGTAAGCAGTTTGACTTAATTCAAGTTTACCTTCACATCTATTTATTTTTATCCCAATAAAATATTTGATTTCCCCCAAGTCAGTCATTCTAAGTTTACCTTTTAAATAGTCCTTAAATCTGGACATCGTATCTAAATTTGAGGTGGCTATGACCAGATCATCCACATATAATAACAGATATATATTTTTATTTATGTCTCCTTTATCAAGAAAATAAATGCAATGATCTACAGCACAACTAACAAACCCAGCTGCTGTTACTATTTGCTCAAACGTATTATACCAACAACTGGCAGATTGTTTAAGATCGTAAATTGATTTATTTAATTTACAGACTTTGTTGTTTTTACAATCTAGACCTTGGGGAAGGGACATATAAATTTCATCTTCTAAATGTCCATTTAAAAACGCTGTCTTTACATCCATTTGGTGTATCTTAAAATCGTATTTATTTGGAAAGCGGAAACTAGTTATCTTTGCTACTGGTGCAAAGGTTTCGTCATAATCAATCAAATATTGTTGTGAGTAACCACAAGCAACAAGTCTAGCTTTATATTTGATAGGGTTACCCGACTCATCTTTCTTTATTGTAAAAACCCATCTACAGTTTATAATGTTTTTATTATTAGGTTTCTCAACAAGAGTCCAAGTTTCATTAATAAAATGAGCATCTAACTCTTCTTTAATCGCTTGTTCCCATTTTAGCCTGTCGTCTCTATCTTTTAAGTCATTGTAAGTATTGGGTACATCATTAAAAATAGTTTGAGAATATAGCAAACAATTATTCAAAAGCTTATAAGGTACTAGTGGCTTATCTTTTATTCTTTCGCTTCTGCGACTTTTAAAATTTTGTTTTTTTTCTTTTTTCTTATTTTTATTTTGGTCTTCAATATCCGTACTATCATTCGGGCTATTTTGATCAACATTTTCCATACTTTCTTTCTGGACTACCAAATCCGTACTCTCATTCGGGATATATCGGTTAACACTTTCCATAATTTTATTTTGGAAGGACTTTTCGTTAACAATACTTTTCTTCTGAAAATTACTTTCATTATCTATACTTTTGTTCTAGAAAGAACTTTTATTATCCATACTCTCATTCTGGATACCACATTCATTACCCATACTCTCATTCTGGATACAACATTCATTATCCATACTCTCATTCTGGATACAACATTCATTATCCATACTCTCATTCTGGATACAGCATTCATTATCCATACTCTCATTCTGGATACAACATTCATTATCCATACTATCATTCTGGATAACTGAACCATCAGCCCTAGACCTATCATATTCACTTCATCCACAACCACATCTCTAGCAACAACAAATTTTCTGTCTCTCAGAGACCACAACTTGAACCCATTCGATTCATAGCCGACCAGAATACTTTTAATTGATTTTTCATCAAATTTCCTTTTTCTTGTTTTGTTATGGATGTATACTGTAGAAAAAAAAAATTGGTTTTCTATTATGCCACAATTCGTAAGGGGTTTTTGTCTTGTCAGCCAACGCATTAGTTGGGCTTCTATTAATTAGGTAAGTAGCCGTTAGTACAGCTTCCCTTTTTTACACAATAACTACGCATTTCATTTGAAAGATATTCCCTACCATTATCAATATATAAATTTACGATTTTAAGGTTGAAATGATTTTCACTTTTTGCTTTTTTGCACTTTTTTTTACTTTTTGCACTTTGTAACAGAATAATGAGTAATCTGATCAATAAATACAACATAATAGTTTTTACCATCTATTTTTGCTGGTGTAATCAGACCACAAACGTCAGAGTGTATTATAAACAAAGGTCTTTTAATATAATCTTTACTTTTAAATTTCGAAAATTGTAATCTAATTTGTTTTCCATTGACACAAGCTTCACACACGTTATTATCAAAAGTAATATTATTTAATAAATTTATGTCCTCAAACATAGTATGTCTCTTTAGCTCTTCTAGTTTTCCTTTGCGAATATGTCCCAATCTCTCATGCCACAATTTAAACATATTACCATTATTTTGATTAGTACTGTAAGCCCGTTGACTTAATTTAAAATGTATCAAAAGAACATTATAAGAGTATATACCTTTAAAAACAGTTTCACCATTTTTAGAAACTTTAACACCTCCTGCCGAAAATACAATTTTCATGCCAGCATCTTGCATTTTCTTAACAGAAAGTAAATTCTGAGGTATATGCTCGCAGAACAATACATTCTCAAGGGTTATCTTTGATTGATAGTCACTCTGGACTTCCATGATACCCTTAGCTGTTGCATGTATGTATTCATCACATTTGGCAATGGCGATTTCGATTGGTGGGTTCAACTCGGTGCAATTAATTAAGAGGTTTCTATCATTTACCATATGATCAGAAGCACCAGAATCCAAAATAAAGGAAGTACCGACCGAACTTGCATATGATTTGTTAATTTTTCTTTTCAGCATAAAGGCAAAACCATTATTTTCATGACCATTATTAAATTGTACATTAGCTGACTGTGCTTGGTTTCCATTTTCTTTGTTCTTATTAGAATTGTTATTGTTATTACTATTATAATTATTTTTGTTTTGAAGCTTTTTAAACATGAAACAATCTTTTTTCATATGACCAATTTTATTACAGTGATGGCATTTTATATTGGCTCTTTTATTGATATTATTTTTATTTTTATTGTTGTTTGAATTTATTTTATCATTTCTCACAGCATGTAATACTTTAAAACTTGTCTCTTTGCTTGCACTTCTTAGTTTTATTTCCTGGTCTAATAGTCGATTCTTTACAAATGCTAACTTTAGGTTCTCTTGAGAGAAAGTCTCCACTGCAGTTATAATTCCGTCGTAGGAAGAAGGGAGAATTAATAGAAGATGGGAAACTTTGTCCATTTCATCAATTTTGGCACCCGATGAAACTAGATCAGTAATTAGATCATCAAATATTTTAAAATGGTGCATTAGAAATGAATTAGGTTTAAACTTCAATGATAAAAGTTGCTTTCTAATTGAAAGCTGAGACGCCAAACTTTTGCGCTCATATATGTTGTCCAAATTTCCAAGAATTTCTTTTGCGGTGCACCCCGTTGTGGCGAAAACAAAGAACATCATTTTCCGCCAATAAAGCTTTGACCCGGGATTTCCAAATTGCATAGTTTTTGCCATCAAAAGGCTTTATATTTCTTTTTGTTTTGTCCATTTTAATATTAAATTGAAACAATAGCTTGATGCCAAAATGCGAAATCAAATCAAACTGTATTCAAATAAACCAACTTAAAATTCAACACAGTTCCTAGAAAAACGTAATTCCTTGGAAATTCGATTCACTTTTCGGGTTGAAACACACACACTTTTGGAAGTCCCGGTTGTATTTCATGCGAAGACACACAGTTCCTAGAAAGTTCTTCACGCACAAGAACAGTATGTGTGTATAGAGTTATATCGCTATTTCACATGAATTAGCTTTTAAAACAATCGTTGTATTAAATTTTCGTAGTTTAATTTTTGTATTGGTGACTGGGCCCATAACCTGTTGAAATCCAGCCCAATGCAAAACACGACACGTTTGATTTTATGGTTTTTATATTGTTAATTTAATATAGCTTTTATAGCTCGACTTATCTGTTTCGTTCTCAAATCAAAAAAGGGCAGAAAAAACTAGAGATGGTAAGCTCATATAGACATATCGAAACTCAAATATGAGAGAGTGCAACCATGCGATTATTTATCGCACAAGCTATGTTTATTTTGCACATCTCATTTAATAGGGATATTCTTACATATAACAATAAATAATTTAATGAATTTTTACATTTGAACGAATTTCAAACGTTTTGCGCATGCTGATAATTCTCTTCAGAACAGGTTTCATCAGTTAAGTGGTCATCTATAGTCCATCGGCGACGCGTGCTATAACTCGTATCCCTTTCAATTCGCGCTGGAGCGAGCGCGCCACCGATGATGCCAAGTCTAACGCGGGATTATGTGCAATGATAGTCAGCAGTGGGGGTGCTGGGCATGTCTGGGGTTTCTCCTGTTAGTTCGAATGTCTGGTGCCATTTATACGGGCTAGGAGCAGATGCGTGAATTTGTGTTTTTACCTCGGTGACATGGTCAGAGCCGACTTGTGCTTTACCAGACTTTACCGACTTGTTGATTACTAGTGTCCCGTCCACTGCGATGGGACTAGATGACTGGCAGCCAGCCACTGGCTTACGTTTTACATCTCTCTGCACCTCCTGCGCATAGGCTTTCGAGCGCAGTTACCGCGGGACTCTAGCCTGAACAGCGACGAGTACGTAGTTGATACGAATTCCCATATCTCCTTGTACGCGCTCCTCCGTGTACAGTGCGGTTAGTTTATTCCCCAACCTATTGTTTTTTTTAAGGTATACCTACTGTATACCTAGGTATACCTATCCTCGAAAATTCGGTTCTGTCTAGTCGGATTGCACCTGTCTAGAATGGCCCTATGCGCCCTTTCGAGACTGTACACCACTGCCAATTTTTGATCGTCATAAGCTGAGTGCAGGGCATATCTCGGTTGCAAACTGGTGACCGAGTGTATGCTTTTATTGTACACTGCCGTGGCTCTCATGACAAGCTCAACGGTGTCAATTTTGATGCACCTAGCTATCTCCATCAGGGTACTGTGAAACAGTTCTACCTGCCCATTGGAGCTGCTTTGTAGGGGGGTGCGTTAAAAATATCTTCCCCATATTGACCCTTTAGCAACGATGTTATGGTTTAAATTAAATAAATAAATAAATTAAATATGTGGTAAGTGGTTTAGTAAGACAATTTTTACGTTTACGAAGTATTGGATGTAATGTTTTAGAGGGTATTGTAACTCGAACATAATACCCTAAATGGTTCATGAAGGGCAAAGTTCGAGCTGCAATGTCCCAAGGATAAGGGAATATAGTTTCTAGTTGGCCTAGCGGGCACATTGATGTTTAAGCGACCTATTAGGGCTTGGCTATCAATATATCCACTAATAAGATTGTTAATAAAAACAACGCCAAGCATTATCCTACGGTTAGCTAGGGTCGGTAAGTTTATTAGTAATAATCTACTTTTATAGGAGGGAAAATGTAAGTTTGCATCCCAATTTTGGCCACGAAGAGCAAATAAGTGAAACCTTTTTTGCATTGATTCAATACGGTCTTGGTGGACCGCGTACTGGGGGTTCCAGACGCAAGATCCATACTCTAAGATCGGACGAACGAGAGAGACAAATAAAGCTTTGGTTACGTAAGGGTCATTAAATTCTTTCGACCATCTTTTTGTAAAACCTAACACACCTCTGGCTTTATTAACTATGGAAAATATGTGGTCGGAAAATGTAAGTTTGGAATCCAATAGGACACCTAAGTCGTCTACTAGCTTAATTCTATCTAGGGTTACACCACAAAGTGTATAAGTAGATATTAACGGCTTAGAGCGACTGAAGGTCATTACTTTACACTTAGAGCCGTTAAGATTTAGTAAGTTTGCAGAGCACCAAAATTGAAAGTTGTTAGGGTCAGATTGTAGTTTTCTTTGGTAGCACGCATCTTTATATTGAACACAAAGTTTCACATCATCTGCGTACATTCAAATAAAAGAATTTGTTAAAGCGATTGGAAGGTCCTTTATGAATAATGTGAAAAATAGCGGACCTAAATGGCTTCCCTGAGGGACACCGGATGAAGCATAAATCGGACCAGACAAGACATCTTTAAATAAAACACGTTGCGTTCTACCAGTCAGTTAACTAACTTTCAACCCACTTAAGAAGATCGCATGGGAATCCGATTAAGTCAAGTTTATGAACTAAAAGTGAGTGATTTACAGAGTCAAATGCTTTACTAAAGTCAGTGTAGATGACATCTGTCTGAAGATTTTTTCGGAACCCAGTGATGACATAAGAGGTAAATTCAAGTAAGTTTGTAGTTGTAGACCGTCGAGTCGGCTTAATACTATGAAGATCCTTAAGAATACCACTCTTAGATAGAAAAGGTCGCGTGACGAGGTTCGACTGCGGACATAAGGCTGCCTAGCGGTTGTCGAAGGTGAATATGTGGTTTGAAAAAACTTGGCGAACATATCGGCTATTGCCTGATCAGTTCTCGCCGTTAAGTTTTCAAACGTTAGTGCTGAAGGAAACGTTTTTCGTCTACGCTTAGTCTTAACGAAATTATAAAACTGTTTCGGATCCTGTGTAAATTGGGTCCTACAACGAGCTAAGTAATTTTTATAACACTGAGCGTTAAGCACGATAAAATTTGACCGAGAAATCAAGCATTGAGAGTAACTAAGCGGAGTACTAGTTTTTAAGTAAGTTCTGAAACCTGAACATTAAAATAAAAGAATTTGTTAAAGCGATTGGAAGGTCCTTTATGAATAATGTGAAAAATAGCGTACCTAAATGGCTTCCCTGAGGGACACCAGATGAAGCATAAATCGGACCAGACAAGACATCTTTAAATAAAACACGTTGCGTTCTACCAGTCAGATAACTTTCAACCCACTTAAGAAGATCGCATGGGAATCCGATTAAGTCAAGTTTATGAACTAAAAGTGAGTGATTTACAGAGTCAAATGCTTTACTAAAGTCAGTGTATATGACATCTGTCTGAAGACCTTTTCGGAACCCAGTGATGAGGTAATAAGAGGTAAATTCAAGTAAGTTTGTAGTTGTAGACCGTCAAGTCGGCTTAATACTCTGAAGATCCTTAAGAATACAACTCTTAGAAAAGGTCGCGTGACGAGGTTCGACTGCGGGACACCGTAGACATAAGGCTGCCTAGCGGTTGTCGAAGGAGAATATGTGGTTTGAAAAAACTTGGCCAACGTATCGGCTATTGCCTGATCAGTTCTCGCCGTTGAGTTTTCAAACGTTAGTGCTGAAGGAAACGTTTTTGGTCTACGCTCATGCTTAACGAAATTATAAAACTGTTTCGGATCCTGTGTAAATTGGGTCCTACAACGAGCTAAGTAATTTTTATAACACTTAGCGTTAAGCACGGTAAAATTTGACCGAGCAATTAAGCATTGAGAGTAACTAAGCGGAGTTCTAGTTTTTAAGTATTTGTTCTGAAGCCTGAACTTTATATTTTTTAAGGTGCTTAAGCCCTTGGTATACCAAGGAGGGTTATCCGTTCTGGGCGGGTACCTCATCGGGACACATATATCAAAAATTAGGTTTAATGCATGGTAGAATATGTTTAAAGCTGAAGTCATATCATTGCATGCGTAGAGATCGGACCAGTCAAAATCAGAGATAAGAATATTAAGTTTAAGAAAGTCTGACATGCTAAAACATCGAACCTTTTTGACAGCCCTAATAGGCTCAGTCACTTGGAGTGATCCAGCATCGATCGCCAGCTCCAGAGTGGGATGATAAAGATCTTCAGGGCGTGTAAGTGGTATAACCCTAGATATAAATACGGAGTCCGACTCTGAGGTAAAGCATAGATCGAGTAACCGACCCAAAGAGTTTTTAACATGGTTAATTTGTTCCAGGGTCATGTATAACATACCTGCAATAAAATCATGGTGTGAGGAAGGTGTTAAAGCTAAACTATTTTCATTTTTTGACCAGTTAATTTGTGGTATGTTAAAATCACACAGAACCACTAACTGATCCAAATCTGATAATAACGTAAAAACGGACTGTATGGCCGCTAGGTGCAACTCATACGTGGATGGGTCGGACTTGGGAGTCATGTAAGAACACGTAATAAATAAAAACCTACCAGGAAGCGAAAGTTTAACACAAATGAATTGTATATCGCCGATTAATCTCCTCGGACACGAGTTTAGAGTCGACAGAAAGTAACACTCTACCCCCGGATCCGAGGGATCGATCAAGCCTGTAAATTACATACCTACTCGGAAAAATTGTAGAGCTAAGAAACCAGCAATGTTTCGGTAAAAACAATTATTTGGGATGCAAAAGAAAAGCTCCCAGAAAACAAAGTAGGAAGCTTAGTACACAACCCCCTTGTGTTCTGATAGGAAAGAATGAGAGACGATGTTAGTTTTTTGCGAGGGGTTGCTCAGTGGCTTTTGATTGGGGGAGTTTTACCGTCGATGTTCTTGGACGAAAATGTGTTCCGGCCAGAACTTGGTTGAGCACATTTTGTCAAATTCCACCGAGGTGACGCGTATCTTAAATGATGATACTTTCCTATTATAATGGTATTTAAATTTATTTATGTCATCCACCTTGATGTCGGCTTTCGTTCTGGCTTGTATGTATGCCAAATCGTCTGCCTCTGACGTATCCTCGGAAAGCCGGGAAACGAATATATGTTTCTCAGGTGGGATTACCTTTAGGGGCTTTGGTGTAGCAGGTTCTAATCCTGCACCGCCAGTGCACGCCGGTAGTCCGGGCACGAAGTTCCCCTGCAGTGTATCGGGTGGGTTGATGTTAATGGAAATTGGCTCTGTAGGAGCCAGGAGCCTTGAAGCAGACAAACTATCTAACGATTTCCTACCATCATGTCCAGAAAATTCGGATGCCGAATTTTTCGTACTCACCGGAGTGATGGCCATAGGCGTTTCAAATAGCTGCGGCGACACTTCAGTGTTCTGAAGGTAAGAAGTGGAAGGGAGAAGGGAACTAGTGATCTGCGGCACACAAGAGTTTGATTTTTTACGCTTTGGAGACTCATTTAACAATTGGACATTATTAAATTGGATGTCCATCGCCGTGAGTAAATCGCTGGCTTTACGAAAAGCGCCGAGCACCTCACGAAAACCATTTTTTGTCTGCCGCATAAAAGATCTCATTTGCCTTTGAGTCCCCCGACAACTTTCACAGCAATAATGTAAGCCGGAATCGCCTTGGGTCAAAACGTCGGATATGGTGGCACGGAAATTGGCACATTTGGCATGAACCACATTATCACAAAGCCAACACAAAACGTTCGGCTGGTTAGTTGTAATTATTTTGTTACAAGATTTTAAATAGCAGACAATTTCTGACATAATGAGATATAATTATTATTTTGAAGCACTATTCAATCGAAAAAAGCCCACTGTGCGAAAACAGAAAAAAAATAAATAAACAAGATAAGTTTTAGATATATAAGAAGTGAGTGGGAGCGGAGGAATAGATTGAAATCAAGATAAGGCATAGATAAACACGCGAGAGAAGCGCGAGCGGGAGAGGAACCGTTCATCGCGAAAGACGAGAAATAGGAGAATGTGAAAATAATTTAAGCAAATTGGGAGTTTAAACAAAAGAAACAAAAGCTACACCGTTTAGTTCACAGCGCGGAAGGCAAAACGGCTGAAGGTTTTATTAATACTAAAGAAATTCCTATCGGTGTAAGCGTATATTCATAAATAATCAACAAAGTTAACGAGAGTAGAAAAACACGTCCGTATGCTTCGAAAGAGATTTGTGAATTGAATTATTGTCACAGTAAATGATTTTGATATCAGGGAAACGCACGTCCACTATGGCCCTAGAGGGTAATGGCTGAACCACGGCGAATTTTGAAAATTTATCAACGCGGGTTAAGAATAGCTTCTTAACCGTAGCGTAAATGTCCATATACAGCATTTCCCCCGCATACGTCGGAATTGGTGTGACGCCCAGCTCTTGCTTCTTGGGGTGTTTTTTGTACTTCGCTTTGGTGCACGTCCCGCTGTTCGGGACTACCTCATTAGCGAGTTTAGCCATTTTGGGAAAGTAGTAATTCCGAAGGACTTGTTCGACACTTTCCTTGGCAGCCCTGTAGGCGCGGTTGTGCTCGCATGTAATTATCTCTTTCTCCTCGCTTAAATCCGTGACGTAATTCACAATCTTCTTGCAGTGCCAGAACTAGGTTGCTGGAAATTTCATGACCAAGTCATGCTGAATGCACGTCAATCTAGGGAGGCCTCAGTAAATGGCGTTCACAACACTTACATTAACAACTTCTCTAAACAAACCGAGCAACGAGTCTTTGTTATCGAAGTGTATTATGTATCGGTTCTTGCTCCCGAACACTACAAAATGTCGCAGCAAGGGCTGGTTTGCTTTCTTTAGGATTATTTAATTCCTCTAGCAGTTCAAATGCTTATCAGTGGACCCGACCGTGTAGGACAGCGAGAGCTCACTGTGCGCAGTGGCTATATTGGAAAGGGGTTCTTTTTGCATGGTGTTTATATTTTGTACAAAGCGTCGGTGTTCCGCTCAGACACGGCGAAAATTAGCGGTTGATGGTCCGTAAAAATTCGGATCTCCTTAGTGCCATATAGGTAATTTTGTAACTTCCCTATGGTACACACAATCGCTAAAATCTCCCTTTCGTTTGTGGCGTAGTTAAGCTCGTAGTCTTTTTACCTGCGAGATATCATTGTTATCGGCCTGCCATTTTGTGGTAGGACCGCACAGATGCCGCTTGCAGATGCATCGGTGGTGAAGTCGAAAGGATGTTTAAAATCCGTATTCGATTCTGAAAAACTTCCAAGTAGAGAAGAGAATTTTGTTTTTGTGATTTGTGGGCTTTAGAGTTGGCCTCAAGAACCTTCATCTTTAATCTCAGCTTTGTATCTCCTATAGTTCCTGAGACCTCAGCGTTCCTACGGACAGACGGACGGAGAGTCGGACGGACTGAGAGACGGACGGACGGACAGACGAACAGACGGGCATGGCTTAAATGAATTCGCTATTGAACTGTTCAAGAATATTTATACTTTCTACCTGTTACATAATTTTCAACGAAACTTATATACCCTTCCAATCAACGAGTAACGGGTATAAATATACGGCTGTGATAAATTAAGAGCACAACCTTACCCTGCAACTTCTGGTGGCTGACTCTTACTCTTCATCTACTGCTGCTTCTCCTCTTTTATCGTGCTGCCAACTTAACCGTTAAGGATTGAATATAGATTACTTACAATATTCCGGGACCTAAGTCTCGATCTCCGTTGCAATTCTGCCGTTCTTGAGGTTCTGTCGCTGCACTGTCGTTCTGACGCCGCTGACGATTGGTATCTGCATTGCTGTCGCAGCGACAGCGACTTTAGAGTTGGCCTCAAGAACCTTCATCCTTAATCTCAGCTTTGTATCTCCTATAGTTCCTGAGACCTCAGCGTTCCTACGGACAGACGGACGGAGAGTCGGACGGACTGAGAGACGGACGGACGGACAGACGAACAGACGGGCATGGCTTAAATGAATTCGCTATTGAACTGTTCAAGAATATTTATACTTTCCACCTGTTACATAATTTTCAACGAAACTTATATACCCTTCCAATCAACGAGTAACGGGTATAAATATACGGCTGTGATAAATTAAGAGCACAACCTTACCCTGCGACTTCTGGTGGCTGACTCTTACTCTTCATCTACTGCTGCTTCTCCTCTTTTATCGTGCTGCCAACTTAACCGTTAAGGATTGAATATAGATTAGTTACAATATTCCGGGACCTAAGTCTCGATCTCCGTTGCAATTCTGCCGTTCTTGAGGTTCTGTCGCTGCACTGTCGTTCTGACGCCGCTGACGATTGGTGTCTGCATTGCTGTCGCTGCGACGCTGTTGTTATATCTCTACTGCTGCTCCATTATTGTATCCACTTTTATGTTTGTTGTCGTTGTGTGGCCGAGAGGGGTGAAGAGAGTAGCTGCTGCAGTTCTGGCCACCGATTATGATTTGAGTTTAGCTGACAAATTGCAAACTCCTCTGCACAACGAGATCTCTGTCCCACAGATTATTAGGCCATGGTTGCGGGTTCGAGAGTGCACTTCGTTGCTTTTCTTTGGTTCTTATTTGTTTGTTGAAAATTGAGTTGCTTCTATTTTTAATGCACCCATTGTTGGTTTGAATTTGTTTGTGTTAAATGAGACATCGAATGTCTTCATGAGTTTGTTGTTTAAAATCGCATAATCCGTGGTAGTTTATACTATAAGTACGGTTCTCCTTTCTGAATTGGGATATCATAAAGTTCAATTCCCATTTTTCTCATGTAGTTTAGGATAGTTGGGCATTCTGTGCCTCTTTCGTTATCAGACACTATCATTCTAGGCGCTGTAAAATATTTAATTGCATTTAGTTATGTCTCGCGAAGATGAATTGCTGGTTTTGATTGTAAAGGGAAAGTATACTTTTATTCTCCAATTTGAAAACGTCGAAATGAATGAATGTGAGATACATGGGTAGTTGAGGGTATGGGGTTGGCTGTAATGGTGGTTTATTTGGGTGACGGTCGTACTTGCGCAATTTTCAAGTGGTTATTGGTCCGGGATTTTAATTCCATAGATGACTGTATTCGTTTTTTAAGGGCGCACATATCTAGCATATGGGTGCTCACACCAATAACCGGAGAGTTTAATTGATTTCGGTTGGTGTTAAGCGGTGTTTCAACGATTGTAATTAAATAAGGTGCGTTTTGAAGAGCGCTATGAATTTTAGCTATGGAATCCGAGCATTTCTTTTTCATTGGTGGCATAGTTTTCTTCTGCCAAATTCACTTGAAAGAGGACTACTCCGATAGCGTAGTTTAATGTATCTGAGGATGAAAGGATAGTTTTAAAATCATTCCTGGCTTTTATCGCCTCATTGAGTTCAATGGGAACTTTTTTCAATTGTGAAGATTTAACTCTACCGAACTCTCCTCGAGTTAAATGAGTCAGTGATTTTGCGAAAGTCTTTAATAATTTACTTATAGGATGGCATGCCGAGAAAACTGTTTAGTTCCTTTACATTGGTAGGTGGTGATGTTCTCTACATTTTTTTCGACTGCTTTGGTTCCAGATGGAGTTAATACATATTCTTAAAATTTAGCATGCCAAAATTAGTTATTTCGCGTTTAATGCTAGCTTTGCACATTTGGGGTGTTTATCATCGAACAACAGTCGGAACATTTGGGGTTTTTTTGCCAGAAGGGGTATCTTGATATCGGGTGATATTGTCAAGAGGTCGTTTTCTGTAGATCAGGGCCTTTAAAGTGTTTAGGCTGTCGTCGCCGTTAAATGATTTTAGTCCAGGAAGAACAAAAATAAAATTTGTTCAACATCGTTAATACGCTCTACTTCAGAACAATGTTTTTTCCTTGAGGTGAAAACTGCCGTACCTCTACCCTGTTATTAGAATTTCCTTGATAACACTCATTTGGAGAGGGGTCCGATGATGGGGTGGATTTGATATGGTAAAGACTTTGAGCTTTACGGAAGGGATTCAAATTAGTGTTAGGGCTCGGGATTCGCTTGATGCCGCCGGCCTCTCCTTGTCGCGAGTCAAAATTTGACCTATAATTTAGACCTGATTGGTTTGACTCGTGTTTGATTAGTGCTCTTGGAGATCCCTGCACGCTTCCGCTTGGAGCACATTTGTGCCTTGAGTTCGCTTCAAATGGTTATGGTTGAATTGATGGGTCTGGGAGAACTTTGGTGGCCTTGGTTGAAGTTCTGTCGAGACAAAGGCGCCCTTGACGTAGGGTTCTTTGGTTCCATTTTTTGTAATACTGGACAAGAAGAAAACGCTTCCTGGACGGCAGCAGGCATACGGATTGTTAGTAGGGTGGTAGGATAAGAGTGGGTGTGGTCGGATACCACCATAAGATGCGCTGGCATCTGAAGATTATACACACCTAATCTCAACTTTCTAGCTCTTATAGTTTCTGAGATTTCAGAGAATTTAATTTTCGTGATTTGTGGGCTTTAGAGTGGGCCTTAAGAATCTTAGTAGATAGAAAATGCGGGTTCTGGGCCAGATTTATGGGCAATTAACTGTGACATTAATGATTTTAATTAAATTTCCCCCACCCCGAAAACCATAATCTGTCTGGCTTTCTGTAATTACTATTTCCCCTTACCACCGACAGGGCCTTTTTGCTTATTTCCGACCGAGGGAACGTCTTGTTTATTAAAATTTCGGAGTTTTTGGTTCCCCCCACCACATGAACAGTTTCAGATTCTGGCACAGAAATCATAACAATGGCTTACTTTGTTGTTGTTTATTAAAAATTCAGAGTTTGTTTACATTTCTGTACTTTAATACTAAGGTTGTTTTTCTCAAAACAAAGTTTTATCTTGAAGATCTTTCTGATCTCCTCCAACCAAAGGGTTTCATTTGGCTTAAATCCATCTCATACTATCTGGGAATTTATCTGAGTTGCTATTTATCAGTACTCGGATTTGGAATCTATTTTTCTGGAGCATGGAAATAGTAACAAAAACACAAGAATTCCAAGAAAAGAATAACGGGATGGCATCAATTGAAGTAATGCGCCTAGAAATGAATGTGAACCAATATACACCATTATCAGGTTTATCATACGAGGTGTGTTCAAAAAGTAAGGTGACTTTTCAAATTTCGCGGGCAACATATTTTCGATTATCGTTTTTTTTGTTTTGTTATATTGGTACACTCTTCCCTAACATCTGTACCAAGTTTCAATGGAACATCCTCTTTTGTTTGGTTGTGAGAGGCGTAAAGTTACAAGTTGTTTTGCGAGCTCGGCGATTTTTTGCTATCGAAAAATATGGATCAAAGGATTTGCATCAAATTTTGTGTAAAAAAGAAAATTAAGTGCTCTGAAACACTTGAAATGTTGACAGTGGCATACGGTGAAACTGTTCTGAGTAAAAAAAATGTGTACAAGTGGTACAAACTCTTCCAAGATGGCCGGGAAGATGCCAATGACCAGCCTCGCTCTGGACGCCCAAGCACGTCAACAACTGATGAAAACGTTCAAGCAGTGACGAAAATTGTTTTGGAAAATCGTCGAATCACTATCAGAGAAGTTGCTGAAGATGTCGGTATATCGCTTGGCTCGTGCCATGAAATTTTTTCAAACGTTTTGGGTATGAGTCGTGTGTCAGCGAAGTTTGTTCCGGAAATTGCTGAATTTTGACCAAAAGAACCGTCGCATGAGCATCGCTCAAGAGCTGTTGAATGACGTCAACGACGACCCAGATTTACTCAAAAGGGTCATAACTGGTGACGAATCATGGGTATATGGTTATGATATCGAAACCAAAGCCCAATCGTCCCAATGGAAGAGCCCAGACGAGCCAAGACCGAAAAAAGCAAAAAATCGCCGAGCTCGCAAAATAACTTGTAACTTTACGCCTCTCACAACCAAACAAAAGAGGATGTTCCATTGAAACTTGGTACAGATGTTAGGGAAGAGTGTACCAATATAACAAAACAAAAAAAACGATAATCGAAAATATGTTGCCCGCGAAATTTGAAAAGTCACCTTACTTTTTGAACACACCTCGTATATGCCGCTTCCAACATTTTTAGCTTCAAAGAAATCTGTAATAAAAATAAAGCATACTGTTTTAAATGGGCCTTGATATCGGCTTTAATAAATGTAAAAAAAACCCCAAAGATGTTGTTTATATAATATTGATATATCCACTGAAAATATATTTGAATAATGAATTAATATTGGATTTCACCAATATAAATTTCCCTTTAGAAATAAAATGCGTGAAAACATTTTTAAAGAATAATCATTACATGAGTGTAAGCATCTTTGAGTATAATGAAGAGACCAACAAATAATTGGGCCACTTTTTGAATCGGAGATTGAGAAACCATGTCATATAAACATGATGTTTCTGGAAGATGGAGAATGTGGACATTACATGTTCATTAAAAATATTTTAAGGTATGTATCATACAATATAATATAAATAACTATATAACGTACTAAATAAAATATTCATTGTTATTCTATAGATTATTAACAATACAAAAGGGGTCTCAAAAGAGATCACAATGTTTTTGTAATGTTTGTCTGAATTTCTCTGGATCTGCGGATGCTGCTCTAAGACATAAGACTGTTTGTAGCGGAAAAGTGTCCAGGCTACCGGAATTACACAAACGAACTCTGGAGTTTACCCAATAAAAATTATAAATTTTATTAAATGATAGAGTTAGGGACTATTGTCATTTAACAGATTTATTTGGTCATGATGTACAGCTCACTCTAAAAGTAACTTAGAGTATAGATTATGTAAATTCATACCAGTGTTTTTCCATAATTTTTCTAAACATGATTGTCATTTATTTATTGAAGACTTGGCTTAAATTCCTGGTAGTATATGCAATCCCAGTAAATAAAGAACAATATATTATATTTCGGTTTCCAAAACCATAATAACTTCAAATGGAAACAATTTCGAAATTCGATTTCTTGAGACATTCACATTTATGCCATCAAGTTTAGATACCTTTGCTTCTAACCTAATTGATGACCAATTAAATACAGTAAAAACATTCTTTAAAAACGAAAAGTAATTGAGACTTATGCGTAGAAAGAATATCTTTGCGTCTAAAGAGGATAAAGTAAATAAATTAAAAGCTGACCTCGGGAACAAAAAAAAATATGTAATTCGTTATAGAAATTTGCAGCAATATATACAAAATGGGTTAATATTAAAAAAAATGTTTTTTTTGAAAAACTTTGTCTAAAGACTTATTGATTTGAATACTTTACATAGACAGAATCCCAAGAATAAATTTGAAAAAGATTTTTTAAATTAATGGAAAATCCTGAATAACGCGTAGAGGTTAAATTGGATACTACATGGGAGTCTAAATATATTCATAAATTAGGTCGAAAAAAAACATTGTGATAAAAATTTAATTTCAAAATTCAATTTTTATAGTGCAACTAAAATAAATAACGAGTTATATGCCATCCAAATGAAAAAACTTTCAGTAGTATTTGATAAGCCAATGTATTTGGGTTTTGCTGTATTGGACTTATCAAAGTGGAAAAAGTATGATTTTCATTACCAATACATGAAACCCAAATTTCAAGAAAATTGAGTTTTTTTTTTTAATTTAACATCATGCATCAACATCATTAAAGTCGTCTCGCAACCAAAATTTGTGAGCTTCAGGGCAGATATAACAGTAGTAATAAAGTTGTGTACTTTTAAGGTATGACTGTTGACTTTTAGACTGTTGCGCGTAGTATAAAATTTGATTCTGAGCATAACTTACAATGAAACTTGCCCATTTTGATGTGAAACTGAACTGTTTTTTTTTATAAAAAAATACATCTATTTTAAAGGGTTTTAAATGAAATTTTGTATATTATATACTTTAACTATGTTGTACACCTGTATATATAATATATACATATATATATATAATGCCTACATGAAAGAGTGAAATGGGTATATTCTTTCATGTATAAAAGACCATGTAATGCATGTAACAAATTAGTGTTCAACGACTAGTGACTAGAACACCACGACTCCAACCTCTCACCAATCAAAAATGGTATATAAACACTTCTTTAGTAATGTACTTATTCCTTATAGGATTTCTTAAAGACCTT
Organism: Drosophila eugracilis; assembly: GCF_018153835.1. Classification (NCBI taxonomy): domain Eukaryota; kingdom Metazoa; phylum Arthropoda; class Insecta; order Diptera; family Drosophilidae; genus Drosophila; species Drosophila eugracilis. Next base: position 243,894 of record NW_024573549.1, read on the forward strand.
AAATGAATCAAAGCCTGTTATTGGTTATACGAAAATTGAAAATCTATGTATTGGGTTTGAGTATAAGATTACTGGATGTAAATTACGGAAAACGCCTTACGGAACTAAAATATGCCTTTATTTAACCAATAAGAAAAAAAAAATTTTCAGCTAAGACACCATTTAAGAAATTGACTGAGAACGAAATTTCTCATATGGTATATAAAGGAAAAGATCTGAATAGATATAGCTGTGCTCAAATAGAATTTATCAGTAAATAAATGAAGTAAATAAGAAATTTCCCTTATAAAAGATTGAGTTTTTTAACCCAAAATCAATTTTAGTTCAACCTTAACAAGTTACAAGTCTTACAAAAATGCAAACAAATTGAAGCCTTCTTGATGCAGTTTAAAGACATGCAATTCGAGCAACACCTCAGGAGGCTTGATTATTTAAAAGCCACCCTTGAGGACTTAGCGGAAATGGAGTTAATACATTCAAAGTTTGGATTCCACTATAAACGTTGTCCTTGCAGTGATGAAGACGCTACATCTGGACCAGACACATGTCAGTGTCATATGCTGCCGATATTAAGCTTAAGTATTATAAGTTAAATAAGAGATTGTATCTCTCCGAAACATTAAATAAACTAAACTGATATTACAAAACTATTCTTTATTTTACTTTTTGAAATTTTTCTTAAACATTTTAAATACTTGTTTATCATTATAGGTAATGTCGTTTTTTCTGAATTTATTTAGGAAGCAGTTAAGTGATTAGTTTTTACATTTAAAAAGTCCGAACAGCATACAGTAATGACCACAGGTATTAGAAAAATATCCTTAGAGTTGTTGTTTATTAAAAAATAGTTGTGTGCGTTTGATCTTAAAAATGTTATGAATTCCTTTTTGTGCGGATATTGACCATATGATTCAAAAATTCAGCTGACATAGGGCTATCAAAGTAGAAGGCAATCCAATGAGTTCCAGGTTTACCTAATGGATCGGTATTTGCAATAATAAGAGCCGGATACTTTTTTATAGTTTTAGGTAATTGGTCCGAAGGGAAAACTCCTTTAAAAATCGATTGTGTTTTTGTATGCTTTGATAGCAAATATTTAATTTGTAATGTATTCATGTTAAAGGAGTAATCGTATGTTTCTATGCTTATCAATATCAATCATGGAATCGTATTCGCTGTACACCAGACAAGTAACTGCTTCAGTAAGTGGTTCTGAGAATTTTCCTTTGATTCGTATAGTTCCTTTGGTTATTAAATTCGCACAAACACTCGAATTTGAATGATCGGCAGTTAGGTCAAAAGCCAATATAAAACTGCTTATGTCAAACATTTCCTTTGTTATAATCAGACCACGATCATAATGTTTTATCCCACTAGATCTTAATAGCATATTATAGCCCCGTGATCTCTTAACATGTTCACCATTCCAGTAATCAAAGTCAAGAGCTTGAGAAAATGTATTATTTCCTTGATATATTGTGAAAGATTTTACTTCAACCTTATTGATAGGGTATATAGCATTTTTGATCTGTAAAACTCGATGGTGAGCCAATAAAATGCTTGGGTTAACTGTTATATGATTCATAAAAAGTTGAGCTTCCAGTATCTTTAAATTTGGCTCAGTACCAGTTTCCATTAAATAATAGCAGTTTTATCAATATTAAAATTAATTCTTAATTCAACATTATTTACTACCAGTTTTGGTTGATTAAATATATCGCCGTGGATTTTTCCGAAAAATTTAACTTTAGTACTACTTTGAAATTAAATTGTCTTAGAAAAAATGTCGCTAATATTTAATTTTCTTATAGTTCTTTTTCTTTTATGATGTGGTTTGGTATGTTTACGCTATTGCCTGATATTGATGTTAAATGATGTCGTTTTTTTCTTGTGCCTCGCGTTTTATTTCTTTTTACGCCTCCGCTTTGGAATCGGGTTATTTTATCAATCGCTTTATCAGATAAAGTTTTCAAAGCAATTTTACTCTGTTCTTAAGGGTTTTCTCCCGATTTCATTGATTGCAGCCTTTCCAGTAGCAGCAGCCTACTTTTTTAGCAGTTTTTTATTTTATCAATCGCTTTATAAGACAAAGTTTTCAAAGCAACTTTACTCTGTTCTTAAGGGTTTTCTTCCGATTTCATTGATTACAGCCTTTCCAGTAGCCGGAACCTAATTTTTTTTAGCAGTTATACCCGGAAGAAAAAGTGGTTTGATATAATTAAAAAGACCGCTAAAGAAGTTCCCGATTCCTCGTCCTTGTTGAACTATTCTTGGTGATACATAAACACTTCCAATATTGCTTAGTCCGCCACCACATTTGTTTAAATAATATTCATCATAAGATTTCGCCATGATAACTGTTTTTATTATGAGTAAATAATTTTAAAGCCCGTATTATTTATACACTTTAAAACGTCCTTCTTCTTCTGAAATGTAGAGTAACAAAAATCGGAACCATATATCCGTTTGAATCAGTAATTAGTACTGGGATTTCATTTGGTGTCCATATATCCAAAGGATAATATTCAATATTTTTAAATTGAATATTTTTTTCTTTTCCATTATAATACATTACTCGAAGACAACGAGGTTTTTTACAGCCTACAGATCTAGGTTTAATTATGTCAGTATAAATACAAATTAACCCATTTCCCGGTGTTTTTGAATCAACGCTTACATTTTTATATCTATCTATCGTTTCTTCAGGTATTGGAATTTCTTTATTGGAAATTTGATTAATATAATTATTGAGATACATGTCTATAATACCAACTTCCCAATCATCGTTCATGTCTTGGGGGTTATTTACGTTATCAGGAAATACATTCAATAAATGATTACTGAGCAATGTAATAAACATTTCATCTAAATTCCCCATTTTTATTATTTAAATAACGCACTATTGATAAGAAATCCAATTGATTTTGTTTTTTCCTATTTGGTTCTTAGCACTTTTCACGTCAAGACACATATTTAAGATCTTGAAATGGATTTGAATCTATTTTATATTTTTTCAGCTTCACCCTTAATTTACGTTGTTGATCATTAACCATCACTTTTGTCACTAGTTTTCTTTTAATATCTTCTTTATCGTCTAAAAAAGAAGTCTCACTTAATTTTCGCTTATCGTTTAACAACTTTGTCCGTTCCTCGGTCTTAAGTTCTCCTTCATCACTATCAGTTGTTAAATTTGAAAGGAGTTCATTTTTATGTAATCTTTCTTCATATTTTATTATTGATTCTGAAGTATTAGGTTTTGCATCATCCCAATCTAATATTTGAGTTTCATTAATTCTGCTAGATATAGGGGTTGATTTTGAAGTTCCCGATTCCTCGTCCTTGTTGAACTATTCGTGGTGATACATAAAGACTTCCAATATTGCTTAATCCGCCACCACATTTGTTTAAATAATATTCATCATAAGATTTCACCATGATGACTGTTTTTATTATGAGCAAATAATTTTTAAGACTGTATTATTTATAGCCTTTAGAACGTTCTTCTTCTTCTGAAGTGCAGAGTAACAAAAATTGTTGTTGACGTTTCAAATGGAACCTTATATCCGTTGGAATCAGTGATTAGTATTGAGATTTAATGTGGAGACCATATATATCCAATGGATAATAGTCAATATTTTTAAATTGAATTTTTTTTTCCATTATAATACAATACTCGAAGACATCGAGGTTTTTAACAGCCTACTGATCTAGGTTTAATTATGTCGGTATAAATAAAAATCAACCCATTTCCCGGTGTTTTTGAATAAAAGCTTACATTTTTATATCCAAACGTTCCAGCATTTATTAAGCTAACAAATTCAGTTTCTTCAGGTATATGTATTTCTTTATTGGATGTTTGATTAATGTAATTATTAAGATACATGTCTATAATACTAACTTCCCAATCATCGTTCATGTCTTGTGGGATATTTACAATGTTTGTGAATGCACACTTTACGTTATCAGGAAATACATTCATTGAATCATTACTGAGCAACGTGATAAACATTTCATCTAAATTCCCCATTTGTATTATCTAAATTAAGCCTTATTGATAAGAAATCCAATTAATTTTGTTTTCCTATTTGATTTTTAGTACGAACCGATCTCATTAACTTTTTACGGCCAGACACATATTTAAGATTTCGAAATCGATTTTAATCTATTTTATATTTCTTAAGGTTTACCCTTTATTTACGTTGTTGATCATTAACCTTATCTTTTGTCACTGCTCTCTTTTTAATATCTTCTTTATCGTTTAAAATAGAAGTTTCTCTTAATTTTCGTTTAACAACTTTGGCCGTTCCTCTGTATTAAGGTCTTCTTCATCGCTATCATTTGTTAAATTTGTCAAGACTTCATTATTTGGGAGTGTTTCTTCATATTATTAATGATTCTGAAGTATAAGGTTTTGTATTATCCCAATCTAATGTATGAGTTTCATTTATTTTGCTAGATAAAGGGGTTGATTTTAAATCAATATTTCGAAGGTTAAATGATTTATTACGTTTTTTGTTTTTTTAGTAGCATAATTCTTGCCGTATTTTAATTCATTTGTTATAATCAGTTATTTTATTGTTGTTTAAAATTGGTAAAAATTGTATATCTATGCTTTGGGATGCATTAGATCTACTTTGCTTAAGTTATGTTTATTTTTAATCATGTTTTAAAATTTTTCCAAAAATTCCGGAAAGCAATGAACTAATTAGAATAGGTAGGAAACCACCCTGAAATAAGAACTTTTCTCTTAGAGCTTAGGCTACGCTTTGGCCATGAGAGATATCGCAAAGCACTTTTATACTTTTTAAGAGCATTTAGATGTGATTTTGTAACTTTATGATTGCCTTGTAATGTGTTTAAGGCAATCTCTACTAATGTTTCTACCAGATCACTATCACTATTACTTATAATTGCCCGTCGAAGATTATTGTTGGCCTTTTTGAGCACATATAATAAATGTTTGTTCCTTTCAAGCGATTTAGATTCTTTTTGTAAACCATTTTCGTCTGAAAAGCACACGGTATTCTAAATCTTAAAAGATTGTTGATTCCTTGAGTAAGATCAATAAGTAAATATCCGTGTGGTTGTTCCGTTACTTCCTTATATATTCTAAATAACTCAGTTGGATTTTCAGGATAAATTTGTCTTGCTAATCATTGAAATTGAAGTTTATCACGAGGGTTCTTAAACATCGCAATATATTGTGTTTAGTGAAATATCTCGGGTATGCGATGACTTATGGAATATATTTTCAGTTAAAACTATTACTGATAAATTCCTATGATGTGATCCTTTTGTGAAGAGCTCACATATATTTTTATTAAAAGCCCCCATCATTAAGTCATCCAATATTAAAAGAATAGGTTCATTAGTTTCGTTTTCAATTACATCCGGAACACCTTTACAATCTCAACATTATTAAAGTTTTGCTTAGCACTCTCCTCTCCATAATACCAAATAATTCGATTTATTGAAGTATTAAACAAATCATTCTTCTTGTTTATTAAGATTTCTAAAAATTTTGTTTTTCCCGATCCTGATGGCCCGCAAATAAACATTGTAAAGGGATGTATAAACTGCGTAAACATTTTATTTATTTTTATTTTTTATTATATTTGAAATAGATTTTTTATCTTATACTTAAACTACATTAGGTTTATTTATGTTTTTCCCGATCGCGTTTTTTAGCGCAGTTCTTCTCAAAATGAGTAGCAGATCCACAATAATTACAATAAATCAGTTGTGTGTATCCCCTTTGCGGATCATTATCAAACAAACCCTTGAATGACTCCATTGTATAAGACAACTTGTAGGTTCAACTATTTATTTATCACTGAAGCTTAAACATACGTTATAGTATTACCATATACTTCGTAATTTGAGTTTTCCAAAATTACAAAAAGCTTAAACAAATTATTTAGGGAACACCGTAGAGGAAATTTTGTCTTATGTATTTTTCAATTGGTGAAAAGATTGGGTAGCTGGGTTAAGCCTCTTCCGATATCTAAATCGATAATGGTCGCTGACAAATACTTTGATAAAAATTTTTTTTTAATTTCACCACGAACAATAATTGAACTATACTTATTGAGTGGGGAGAGAATTTCTTCTAGGGCTGAATACGGTATATCTCCAGCGGACCATTCCAAACCATTTATATTTTGTCGATTTAAATGTTGCTGCTTAAGAGTTTCCTTATCCCATTCTTTTAAGTTAAATGGCGGTTTGAAATGAAAGAAATTTGGTATAACAGTTCCTGCTGGCATGAATGCAAGCTCCTTAACAAAAATTTGTTTGTTGTTTCCAAATAAATATTGAAAATCAACAATAACACTTGAATTACGATCTACAGTGTTCATATTGGTTTGAAATTTTGAACTGGACTGAGGGTATACACGTGAAGACCTATTCCTTTATATACCGGACAGATTAGAATAAAGTTCTAGTTAAAGTAAAGGGCTCTAACCTAATAGACATGTGTGTAAAGAAAAGAAATAAAACTTCACGAAAGAAACAGGACCATGAGGTCAATTTCGGATTCGAATACTATGTTGTACATAATTTAAAGTTAAAATGTGGTGTATCCCCTTCTAAAAAATTTTTCCCCATGATTTGAATGCAGCAAAGTAAAAGTAATTTCGTTGGATTTGGTATAAGGAATATATTCAGTTGAAACTAGACCAGTATGACTTCTCGATGCCTGACACAATTTTACATAACCCAAATAATTATGAAATGTAATTTTAGATTTAGGAAATCGGATAACCAGTATGATTTTGTAATTAATCAGTATGGCAACAAAATTGAGTTTGACTCTGAGTCCTGGCGGTCTTTACTAAGACTAGGTAAATTTTTCACAACCCTCTTATGTTGGAATTCAATATTACGACAACAAGTCGTATATCTTTACTTTAATCATATTATTCCTAAGTGTGTTTCATTACAAAAGAATGATATTCAGCTAGATGACTTAGAGGGCACTTTCGATAAAGATGTGCAAATAGATTTAACAGGATTATGTTTTGAAATTAAAAAGAAATGCGTGAAGAATTAAAAAGAGATGTACTTGTATGTAAGCAGTCCATATTAACAAAGCAAATGTCACTATCAAATAAAAATAAAACAAAATAAAATAAATCAACGTCTTAAAATGAGTAAACAACAAGTTGTTGATGAAATTCACAAACCGGCACGCAAAAACTTTTTGCGTCGTAAATTTGTTCAGAAGGGGATCAACGATACATGGCAAATTGATTTAGTTGAAATGATACCTTTTAGGAAAGAAAATAGAGGGTATAGATATTTATTGACTGTTATTGACACATTCTCAAAGTATGCATACGCTGAAGGTGTGAAGACAATGTCCGCACTGGATGTTACTGAAGCAATGAGAACTGTACTTAAAGCGAGTAAAAGTAAACCTAAGAATAGCGGTTTAATCGAACATTAAAAAATCGCATGTGGAAAACGTTTAGTATGCAGGGAAATTACAGGTGGATTCATAACATAAATATCTTGTAACCCAGTATAACCATTTATATCACCGAACCATTAAAATGAACCCAGTTGATGTTTGCATTAAAATGATAAGTTTATTATGAAAACGGTATATAATATAAGAGTTTTTCCAAAACCTAAATTTTCGGTAGATGATTTTGTTCGAATAAGTAAATACAAGGGAGCGTTTATGAAGGGATATTAATCTAATTGGAGAACGGAGGTTTTTAAAGTTATAAAAGTTAAGTCTACATATCCAGTCAAATGTGAGATTGAAGATTGCAAAGGCAACTCTATTGAGGGATCATTTTATGAACAGGAACTTCAAAAAGTGAAAGATAAGAATGCATTCCTAGTAGAAAAAATACTCCAAAGAAAAATAAACAAGTATTCATTAAGTGGAGCGGATTTGATTCAAGTCACAACTCGAGGATTACTGTAAAAAAAATTTTTAAGTAATAAAACGCACTTAGATATATTTTTGGCATTTATTTTCAGTTTTTTCTTGAAACACAATTTAAATTATACAAAATATATATACATATTTACATATATTAATACATTACAAATAATTATTATCTTAATCACTATTTATTATATGGTCAATTTTATAATGACCACTAGCTAATGTATTACAATTATCTGGTAAAATATATCTCTTATCCTCATAATTAAGGCTTATTTTATTCATGATTTCGGTGTACAAAATGTGGGATCTACAACGAATTTCATGTTGTGCTCCATAAAATGTTTTTTTTATATTTAATACATTCAATATAATCATTATGATTTAGTTTTTTAATAACTGATTTTTTAACACCCTTAATTTTTTGAATTGATTCTGTCTTATTATTCTCCTTTGCAACTACACAAGAATATGCCTTAGCTTTAAGACCAGCAAAATAAGTCATAACATCTCCCGCATGTTCGTCCTTCATTTTTCCCGGTTCTCTATTATTAGCCTGAATTATTTTATATTTATTTTCTAGCTTATAGTTTGAGGTATCAAAGCGATTAGGATTTGCTTTATATAGTTTCATAAAAATCATCTTCTGATGATAAAATAAAGGAATCTGTATCTATATATATAATTTTCGTAGATGGACTTTTAACTAATAGAAAATTATAATAAAATTCATACATTAACCATTTAAATAATTCTAAAACTGCTACTCCTATGTATATTGGCTTATCATACATTATTTGTGATGGTGTCGATTCAATTGCCGCTAAATCGGTTCCAAACAACTCAACGCAATGGAAATCATTTCTAGCTATACGTTGCATAAAGCCTGGAGAATTTTGTCTAGACTCATAATGTTTTACTAGAACTACTTTACGACGCTTTTCAACATTTTCCATGGTTTTTCCGCGCTAATTTTCTTTGATTAGTATTTAAATCAATATAGGGTTTCAACCAGCATGATTGTGTAAATGACAAAATCCTATGAATTTTTAGCAAAATCAAACCATGCAGTAAACAAAGCTGAAGCTGTTTTAAATGAATTATGTACCCACTTTTGTTAGTTAAGTCTGCTATCAGTTTGGCCTGCTTGCCTCCTGGGGGAACTTTATTTTCAGGACAAAAAGGCAAATAATTATGAGAGTCATGTTGATTAGGAGGGTATTCCAGGTCAACTTCTAACATATATTCTACATCACCATCATCTTCCCTAGTTAAAAATTTAAACCCTGAAAGTGGTAAGGGCTGACTCATAGCCCATCCATATAAATTATTTGCGTCAAAGTAACTTAAGAAATTATTTCGTTTGCTAGGATCAAAGTTATTTAAGTACCTGTTATTTGCTATGGAAATTCTCTGACTGCATTGAGTTAAGCCCGCTCTTAAAGCTCTTTTTAAAAAGTTATACCTATCACCATCACTTATTAATTCTAAGTGTACGTTGGTAAACTTTAACATTGCGTCCCATGATATTGAGGGAGCAGTTACATAGTTTATTGGGTCTAACTTATAAATTCTACGACAAATATTTTGAAAGTTTTCGAAGACATCGGCTAAAATTAAAACGTCATTTCTAAGTAAAGCTTTAAGTAATCCCTTTTAGTATTACAATTAACTGTATCCCAACCTTTCTGTGCAAAACTGTAATCTTTAACACTACAATTTTTCTCGCTAAGAGAATTATGAAAACTATCAATGCTAGGAAGCTGGGTTTCGTTAAACTTTTCAAAGCTATTCAAGTAATCATAAGGAAATACACCCTTCCTACGCATTTGTCTGAATTTTTCTCCTTGAAATTTTGTTGCGAGAATTTTAAAATCCCTATCTTCCATATAGCTTGATAATTTTTCCAAGCTAGAATTTAGAAACCTTCCCTAATCTATATACCTAATTTTATATCTATTTAATGCATTAAGTTTTATAGTTTGTGTAAGAGCTATGTACAATTCTTTATTACAAGGAATGGGATTTAAATCTCCTTCCAATTCAGTAATAAATAAATGTATATCATATCTTAGATAAATTATGAAAAACTACAGAAAAAATGGATCGCTTAGCTTATATTTAGGCTTACAGTTCTTATGAATAGGACCTACGTATTTTCGGAAAATTTATCGAAGTGTTTGTCCAGATCGTCATCGGTGATTGTCTTTTCACATGCACAGCAACTTCCTTCTTGTTCAAAGTCATTGATTGGATCTGTACTCGGACTTTTTGTTGTAGCCCAATACTTGTAGAATAAACTCAAAGTCTTTTTTATGACAGTTTTACAAAATTGCTTAATGCAATCTTCATCTGTAATTTTATAAAATATTCATTATTTCAAATTTATTAAGTTGATTTTTTTAATTAACCTTCATAAGTCCATAACTCATGTAAAGTTGGGTCATATTTGTGTGCAATGTAGAAAGATACTGCACATGCTGAATATTTCTGCACCTTTGTTGTTGATAACTTAGCCGGGTTATTTAAGCAGATCTCATAGTTTTGAAGAACCGCCTCTATGTCTGCATTAATACCCACCGGAGGTGATACCTTCTTGTGATATCCTTTGAATGAAGCGGTCGTATTCCGTTCAGGATAGTACGAAGCCACTTTTCCACATTCAAGCTTATTGTGTGTAGTATTCGTTGTCATATAAAACTGTAGGCAATTATCGCAAAAATAGTTTGCTGAGTGCGATTTTGAATGCTATGAACCGCATAAAGTTTTAATACACGTAATCTAGGGATAGTGCATATTTTGACGGATATTAATTTCTAATATATTTACGTGGTTGGTTCGAAGCTCTTGAGTTTTAACAGTAGGTCCAACAATTTTCTTACCGTCATTATCAATTTCATAGACATTAATGCTAAAGTCTTTATTATTTTTCTCGAACTGACTTATTCCTTTTTTTGTAATGGGAAACTCAACTCCCGAAACATCCAGCCTTTTTCCTTCATATACAATGACTTCTGCATTGATATTTATGTGGTAGTTAGCTGGATTCGTTAATTTCTCCCGTGAATATTTCTTTTCTTGGGCTGTTGCAAAAGTAGCATTCTGAAAGCGCTTGTTAGCTAGAAATGCTAAAATTGCCCACTTGAAACAAAATAAGTCAGTGTTTTGAATATTGATTATCGCATTTCTCGATTTTATGCTCTTCGGAGCTGGTATGAAACCGGTATGTTTTCTAGTTTTACTATAGTAGCTTCAAAATAATCAATGTTTTTGATAGCCCAACCAGAATCATTCTCCTGGAACTCACAGCTCGATGTCAATAGAGATTCCATTGCTGCATTTAGCTCGTCAGTAATATTTTCTACCTGATATACTTATCTATACGCCGTTGTAAAGTGTTTCGTGGCTTCAACGGTTTCTCCATCATCTATTTGTTTCATATCAACCCCGTATACTCTTAACGAGAATTTGAACATACAACCCTCAATTATTTTGAGTAAATTTGATTGACAAAAGTGATAAAAATCATTTAAGTCAATTACATTTTCGTTTGGGCATTTAATTCTATATGTTTTTACAGGAAACTTAGAGTTACTCACAATTTGTGAAATATTTTTATAATTTACATCGTCTCGGACCGAAGAATTCTTATGGTAATCGGTTAGTATACGCTGACGTTCCCTTGATTCAAGATACTGGATACCACAAGTATGGCATACAATTTCTCTTTTTTGCTCTTGTGTATTTCCCGAAATCTTAAGCTTTTTTGTAGGACTATTTGGTTCCTTACCCTCATCCATTCTTACCCGCTTGAGGGCATTTGCTGATGTTGAGGGAATATCGTCTCGAACAATAGCTGGTTCCTGTTGTTTTCCTTTATTATCCTTCTTGTTCATTAAAATGCTGAATGCATTTTGGGGTCCTTCACAATTCTTATAGTGCTCAAATTTATAGTTGGGAACTATACAGAAGCACAAGTCACATCTGATTTTAGAACTTGCCATTAAAACCTCGAAGGCATTCCGAGGTTTTGAACACTTGGAATATATATATATGTATATATATATATATATAAAACTGATGAAAATTATGAAGGTAATCACAATGAAGCACCGAGACTTTTAATGTAGTTCTGAGGCCTTTGGGTAACTGATTCTGAGCAATTTAAGTGGTGTCATTTATATAGTCTCTAGACTATGTTCACCTAATGTTACCAATAGGGAGTCCATACAGGTATGTTTTACTCCTAGAACCAATCGTATTAGTCATATGGTATTGAAGGTACGGAACACAAGGATGGCGAACAAATTAACGGCTGATGATAATGAGGCCTGAGTGTTCAGTGAAAGTAAATATCGGTGTGTGCGGAAGACTGGTCAGGAAAATGACAAGTGTAATAAATATTTCATTTAATGGTTTCTACGGACAGCAGCATAGTTCATGCACAATCTCCGTGTAAGAAAGATTTTCCCTTTCTGTGTTCACTTGAAAAGAACGATGCCCAATGGTTCCACGAATGTAAATTCAGGTGTGTGGGAAATAACGGTCAAAACTCCGTCAAATGCAAAAAATATTTTATTTTAAGACTTAAAAGCAATCGGAAACGGTCATGCACAACGTTATGAAATAAGCATTTTACCGTTATATAAGTTATGGCCAGACATGACCAGAGGGGGGAGTATTCTCCTGGATATTATCTAGTTAACGTTATCAGCATCCTCGTATCTTGAGTTTCCAGTCCCTTCGTCCACAACTTAGACTTTTCTTTCTACGAAGCTACGTTGAAATAAACAGTAAGCGTTTTTATACGTTAAAATGGTTTTATTATTACAAAGAACAGTTGTCTGGTTGCCTGGGGTGTAAACATCGAAGTAAATCTAAATCATAATTTGCCTGGCTTGTTTACTGCATAACGCTGGCAGAGCGGTTGCAGCAGTCTGATGCTGACAGCAGCGGTTTTGGGGATTTGGGCCAAAGTGATGCTATGCTCCAGGTGCTGGTGTTGCATTTCCATCCGTGTGCAGGGGTAGGTTCTGGTTATTTGGGCCACCGTGTTGCTAACCTCCAGGTGCTAGCTCTGCATTTTCGGTTAGCCTGCTTGCCTCCTGGGGGAACTTTATTTTCAGGCCAAAAAGGCAAATAATTATGGGAGGCATGTTGATTAGGAGGGTATTCCAGGTCAACTTCTAACATATATCCTACATCAGCATCAGATAATATAAATAGTTAAAAAGGTTGACTCATAGCCCATCCATATAAATTATTTGCGTCAATGTAACTAAGGAAATTTTTTCGTTTATTAGCATCAAAGTTATTTAAGTACTTATTATTTGCTATGGAAATTCTCTGACTTTATTGAGTTAAGCCTCCTCTTACAGCTCTTTATAAAAAGTTATACCTATCACCGTCAATTATTAATTCTAAGTGTACGTTGGTGAACTTTAACATTGCGTCCAATGATATTGAGGGAGCAGTTACATAGTTTATTGGGTCTAACTTATAAATTCTACGACAAATATTTTGAAAGTTTTCGAAGACATCGGCTAAAATTAAAACGTCATTTCTAAGTAAAGCTTTAAGTAATCCCTTTTAGTATTACAATTAACTGTATCCCAACCTTTCTGTGCAAAACTGTAATCTTTAACACTACAATTTTTCTCGCTAAGAGAATTATGAAAACTATCAATGCTAGGAAGCTGGGTTTCGTTAAACTTTTCAAAGCTATTCAAGTAATCATAAGGAAATACACCCTTCCTACGCATTTGTCTGAATTTTTCTCCTTGTTGCGAGAATTTTAAAATCCCTATCTTCCATATAGCTTGATAATTTTTCCAAGCTAGAATTTAGAAACCTTCCGTAATCTATATACCTAATTTTATATCTACTTAATGCATTAAGTTTTATAGTTTGTGTAAGAGCTATGTACAATTCTTTATTACAAGGAATGGTGTTTAAATCTCCTTCCAATTCAGTAATAAATAATTTTATAAAACTTAAATTATTTCAAATTTATTAACTTAATTTTTTTAATTTACCTTCATATGTCCATAACTCATTCAGAGTTGGATCATATTTGTGTACAATGTAGAAGGATACTGCACACGCTGAATGTTTTTGCACCTTTTTTGTTGCCGAAGTACCCGGATTATTTAAGCAGATCTCATAGTTTTCAAGGACCGCCTCTATGTCTGCATATATATCTACTGGAGGTGATATCTTCTTATGATATCCTTTGAAAGAAGTGGTCGTATTCGGTTCAGGATAGTATGAAGCCACTTTTCCACATTCAAGCTTATTGTAGGTAGTGTTCGTTGTTGTATAAAACTGCAGGCAGTTATCACAAAAATATTTTCCTGCTTGCGATTTTGAATGTTGTTGGCTTATCACACATACATAAGAAATTATATCTTTTACTAGGATCAAAGTTATTTATGTACTTATAATTTGCTATGGAAATTCTCTGACTGCATTGAGTTAAGCCTCCTCTGACAGCTATTTTTAAAAAGTTATAAAAGTTATCCCCATATCTCATCAATTCTAAGTGTACGTTGGTAAACCTTAACATTGCATCCCATGATATTGAGGGAGCAGTGAAATAGTTTATATAAATTCTACGACAAATATTTCGAAAATTTTCGAAGACATCGGCTAAAATTAAAACGTCACTTTTTAAGTAAAGATTTAAGTAATCCCTTATGGTATTACAATTAAATGTATCCCAAAATTTTTTTCGTTAAACTTTTCAAAACTATTCAAATAGTCGTATGGAAATATACCCTTCCTACGCATTTCTCTGAATTTTTCTCCCTGAAATTTTGTTGCTAGAATTTTAAAGTCCCTATCTTCCATATAGCTTGATCATTTTTCAAAGCTAGAATTTAGAAACCGTACTGAATCTATATACTATTTTGTATCTATTTATCGCATTTAGTTTAATTGTTTGTGTAAGGGCTATGTACAATTCTTTATTACATGGAATAAGGTTTAAATCTCCTTCTAATTCAGTAATAAATAAGTGTACGAGTATATCATATATAGATAAATTATGAAAAACTACAGGAAAAAATGGATCACTTAATTTATATTTAGGCTTACAGTTCTTATGAATGGGACCTACGTATTTCCCAGAAAATTGGTCGAAGTGTTTGTCCAGGTCGCCATCGTTGATTACCTTTTCACAGGCACAGCAACTTCTTTCTTGGTCAAAGTCATCGATTCAATCATTACTGGGACTTTTTGCTGTGGCCCAATATATGTATAATAAATTCAAAGTGTTTTCTTTGAGAGTTTTACAAAATTGCTTAATGCAATCTTCACCTGCTATTTTATAAAATATTCATTATTTCAAATTTATTAAGTTGATATTTTTTAATTTACCTTCATAAATCCATAACTCATTTAGAGTTGGGTCATATTTGTATGCAATGTAGAAAGATACTGCACACGCTGAATGTTTCTGCACCTTTGTTGTTGATGACGTAGCCGGGTTATTTAAGCAGATCTCATAGTTTTCTATGTCTGCATAAATAACCACCGGAGGTGATAACTTGTAATATCTTTTGAATGAAGTGGTCGTATTCGGTTCGAATAGTACGAAGCCACTTTTCCACATTCAAGCTTATTGGGTGTAGTATTCGTTGTCATATAAAACTGCAGGCAATTATCGCAAAAATATTTTGCCGAGGTCGATTTTTAATGATGTGAACCGCATAATCTTTTAATACACGTAATATAGGCATAGTGCATATTTTGAAGGTTATTAATTCCTAATATATTTACGTGGTTCGTTCGAAGCTCTTGAGTTCTAACAGTAGGGGTGTTGCAAAAGTAGCATTCTGAAAGCGCTTGTTAGCTAGAAATGCTAAAATTGCCCACTTGAAACAAAATACCTCAGCGTTTTGAATATTGATTATGGCATTTCTCGATTTTATGCTCTTCGGAGCTGGTATGAAACCGCTTGCAGGAATGCTTTCTAGTTTTACTATAGTAGCTTCAAAATGATCAAAGTTTTTGATAGCCCAACCAGAATCCTTTTCCTGGAACTCACTGCTCGATGTCAATAGAGATTTCTGTTAAGTTTGCTGCTTGTCCCAGTGTGCTGGGAGCGGGGAGCGGAGAGCAACAGCTGATCGCTCTCGCATTTTGGGACGATGCGTGGGAGAACGAAAGCGGGAAGAGGGCAAAGTCAGTCGTCTTCGGTAAGCGCGAGAGCACGCACGTTGAATCTAACGCGGGTCGTCATTTACATATGTGTAAATTAATAAACGTGAATAAAATCTGTGAATTTATCTATTAGTGTTTTGCATTGCCCGGGAACCCCTCTTACAATGACCCTTTCTTAGCCAAATACAAGGGGACACAACTATACAGGGGGGGCCCTGCAATCGCAAAACATAATAGAAAATTCTTAATTTTGTGTAAATGAACGCCGTTAAATCGCAACTGCGTTAAGTTTGCAAGTCGGCTCTGCATATTGCGGAAAGTGTACCTTTCTGGCCGTTTTCTTCGCTTCTTTTGGGCTGGATTCGTGTGCATAACGGAACCGCAAATGCACCTAGACTACAGACCGGCGGCGCAAGACGACAGTTTTTAACTCTGGAGACGGTCGTTGATCTACATATACATAACTGAGTAAGTAGAAAAGTTGTGTGCGAAATAAAATTTACTGATTTTTTTTCTATTAAATTATTATTTGGAGTGGTGAGTTGCGCGCGAAGTTCGGTTTTACAACATTGGTCAACATGAAAGCGGGATCGGATA